>NW_007759441.1:0-6583 GCF_000696425.1 Galeopterus variegatus | reverse complement strand
GGGTGGCAGGTTGCTCCAAGCTTAGTGGAGTAAATCTCTGCCCAATAAAGGCACTGGGCAGACAAGGATTAAAATAAACAAATGAGTGACTGTGTTCTTCACTAAGTAGGTGAATCGCCCTTCTGTCCATGAACAAAATTTAGTTTTCCCTGTGGCCCCTTGAATGGCAATGGGGGGCTTATTGCTAGGCCATTCTGGTTTTTTCAGTACAGAGTATGTAGCCCCTGTGTCCACCAGAAATGATACTGGTTTTCCCCCTACTTGAAGAGTTAGCCTGGGATCTTGGGGGTTAAGGGGCATGGAACCCTGACCCCATCAGTCTTCTGTGTCTTCACCCAAATGAAGCACAGTGTTAGTCTTTTCAGGCTTTTCCTGTAACTGGGGCAAGCCTTTTTCCTTACAGTAGGCACATTGGTCTTTATACAACGGTGGGCGTTTTTTCGCCCCCGTGTTGACTGCTCCTTTAGGGGCCTGAGGTTTCTTGGGTTGGCCTTATGTGGCCAGCAGAACCTTAGTTAGTCTTTTAAGCTGCTTATCTTCAGGTGGGTTGCGATTTGCGAAAACCTTTTGGGCTATTTCTACCAACTCTGAAAGAACCTTGCCCTCAAATCCCTCTAATCTCTGCAATCTCCGTTTTATATCGGGTGCAGACTGAGCTACAAAGGCCAACTTAACTGCCCTTGGATTTTCAGGTGCTTCCTGGTCTATGGGTGTATAGATCCGGTTTGCCTCTAGGAGGTGCTCTAGGAATGCACCTGGAGACTGGGCGGGCTGTTGGGTGACTTCACTAACCTTAGATAGGTTTGTGGGTTTTCGGGCTGCAGCTCGAACCCCTCGTAACAGGACCTGGCAAAACCGATCAAGAGCCTCCTTACCTCTATTACTATTTGGGTCCCAATCGGGGCGGCGGGTGGGGAAAAGAGCAGCCAATCGCTCAGGGTCACCTGTGGGGAGACCACTGGGGCCCAGGACAGCCCGTTGGGCCTCTCGGCGGATTCGTTCATGTTCCTCAGAAGTGAACAGAGTCTGTAACAATTGTTGGCATCATCCCAGGTGGGCTGGTGAGTATAAGAGACAGACTCAAGCAGAGACATGAGACCGTGTGGATCAGCGGAAAAGGAAGGGTTCTGGTTTTTCCAGTTGTAAAGATCACTGGTGGTAAAGGGAACATATGCCATAAAAGGGCTGTCTGCCCCTGCGGCCTCACGCAAGGGGAAGAGTCCAGGAGGGGAAGCAGTTGAGGGAGGTGAAGAAGGGGAAGCAGAGGAAGGAGGGGACACTGGTGGGGTGGGACTCTGGAGACGATCAGAGGCCCCAGGGCGGGTGTGGGGGAGATAAGTGGGTTAGACACTTGGGTGGGGTCCTCTGCATAAGGTGGAGGGCAGCAGGTCAGGTCCGGCTCCTCTGGAAATGTTGAGAAAACTTGCTTAGGGGCAGAATCAGGGCGCGGCTTCGTCAGGAGAATGGAGGCCATCTCTCGGTGGCGAGCATTTTTCTTTAACCCTAGAAAACATCTTTTTAACCAAGGAGGAGGGTAAGACAGAATTTCAATCCAAATGAGAATATAAGGTATCTGATCGGGGTGTCCGGGTTTTCTGAAGATGACCTGTCCAACAGCCTGAGCTAAGGGGGGCTAAGAGAGCCCCCTGATGGCCAGCGACACTGAAGGCCGGCCATCAATCTCACAAAGGACTCGCAAGACTTCAAGGTCCACGGGGGCTCCAAAGTCGCAGCCTTCTCTCGGAAGGTGTTAAAGTTCATAAAAAAACATTGGAGGACAGTTGGTCTGGAGGATCCTTGTCCCACGAGGTCCTGTGGAGTTGAAATGGCCAAGCTACACTTATAGCAGGCGACACAAAACGAAACTAGACAAACAAAAGGACTTAAACACAGACCGAAACTAACAAACGATACGCATATAATAAAAGATTTTAAAATCAAAATAAAAGTCCCAACCACCTATAAAAGGTCCCAACGGATCAGAACGACATCTCGTTTGATCCAGGGAAAGAGGCGTCTATGGCTGCGTCCAGCCGAGCCTTTTTCCCAACCAAGGAGTCGACTCACCAAATTCGATGGCGCCTGCCATGGGTTTGTCTCTCTGGGGCTGAAGCACGGCTTTTCAGGAATTCCCCCCTAGAGATCCAAAGAGTCCCAGGGCCAAAAGGACGGTTCTCGAGAGGCTTAAGGGATCCCGGACGAGCCCCCAAATGTTATGGCCAACGTCCGACGGGTAAAAGAAATTTGCCCACAAGAACCGGGTGATAGGAAAAGGAAGAGAGTTTATCTCTAGCAGCCAGGGCTACACAGGCCAATCGAGGAGCGCAGGCCCGAGTTGAAACCTCTCGCAGCTTTTATTTTTAGCTAGGCTGGAATTTTTCAATTTTTCGTGCTTGACACAATCTAGCCAATGCCAGCAAGCCAGCGGTCCATAAGCTAATTTTGTGGTTAGCCCTGTACCCCCTCCCCACCCTGGATTCCTAGTAGGGACTTTCCAGCCTAAAATGGCATTGGCCATGCTACTTTGTTTATTCCCCCATTTATTTTAGCAAGCAACTTGTACAGAAGCAGAATGCGTTTATGTTAAGGTCAGGAGGGGTTGGGGCGTCCCTTAACAAGACTGTGCTTTCAGTGGCTTTACAGAGGCCACAGCTGAGCACCTGGCCTCAGAGGATGTTGGGATTTCACTGCACTATTCGTCTGTCCCTTTTGCCGTTGCCATCATGGTCCCGTCTCCACAATTCCTAGAAGGAAGGGTTGGGGCTGAGGCTGACTGTAGGTTGCGACAGGGCCGGGATGAGGGTGAGGCCAGTGAGGCATTCAGACGCAAAATTTATCGCGGTGCCAAAAATCTATTTTACAAAATGCAATACTGTAAAATAAAAAATCAAAATTAATGCAAAAGTCCATGATGAATCAAATACCAACATTTAAATAGACAGGATCCAACTTTGCACTTGCACGACCCCGCCTCTCTCGCTTCATCCTAATCCCGGGGCGGGATAGAGGAGGGGTGACCGCATCCCTATTTCAAGGGTTAATCATTTCATCATTTACACGTAGAGGACACAGGCAGCCCAGCGCCCCGCCCCGGGTCGCCGGCTTCGGCAGGCGCAGGTGCGAGCCCAGGGCTGCAGCTCGGTGCAGGCGGCCCCGCGGTCCCCCACCGCCAGGTGGCACTTTCGAGTTTCGACGGGCGGCGCCTGCGCAGAGGGGCCGGGCCCGCCCACGCGCGCGATCCGCCCCCGAGCTATGTAAAGAGGCCCGGCTTGGGGTCGCGCTACACTAGACTCCCGTGTCCCTCCGCGCAGGCGGGCGGCCCCGGAGAGCTAGTTCCTGCAAAGGCGGCGACGGCGGCGCCCCGTCCTCATCATGGTGAGTGGACGCGTGGAGGCCGGGAGGGGCAGGGGAGACCGGGGCTGGTCACCACAATGGAAAACAAGAGTATGTAGGGCTTTTCGGGAGGAAGTGGCATGCAAATGAGATCCGGGGTTCCGGACCTGAGTTTGAGCCTTCTCCGTGTTCCAGTGCAGCCCTAAGGTAGGGGGGAAGCGGGGAGACTTGGTTGAAGGGGTGCGGCCGCTGGAGGAGGAAAACGGCGGCGTTTATGAGAAAGGGACTCGGGAACTACAGAAGCTGCTGCTGCTGCCTGGGGACATCCAGCTGGCGGGTGGGCCTGGGCCAGGGCTGCTTAGGACACCGCGCTGGGGCAGCCATTCCTCGCCTTCCCCTGCCCAGGGTCCTGTTTGATAAAACCACTTGCCCGCTAAACTCTCAGGGTGCTGACGGGAGGCCGAGCCAGTACAGAGGAGAAGGCAGTTTACAGTAGAAACTGTCGTCACTTGTGGCTTTTAGCAGACAGGAAAACAAGTGGCTCAGAGAGGTGCTGCCGACACACAGCAAAGTGTTAGGCAGAGCTAGACCCTGAACGCAGGTACCCTATGTCGCCCAGTCCTGGGGCAGGCACAAAGACCACGACTTTGTGGGGGCTGGGAGATGGCAGAGGAGGAGGTGGCAGGCTGGTGAATGAAGCCCTTTGTCCAGTGCTCCCCTGCCCCCTACCAGCCCTTGTGTGGGATCATTGTCCCCCCATCCCAGACAAGAGAGTATTATCTGTTGCTGCCATTGTTGGGGGAAGGGAGGCAGTCTTTGGGTAACCCTTCTCCACCCCCACCCTCCTCTGCACACTCAGAGCCAGGGCAGCTGTGACTTTGCCCAGACATAGAGACCCCCCATCTCCAAAGATGTCCTTAATAGTTGCCTAGAATATATAAGTTAGGGCCAGTCCCAGAACTACAGGCACCGGGCCCTCCCTTGCGTGCACTTCCAACACAGTTTCCTTTCAGAGGTGGCAGCAGTGGGTGATCCTTGAGGCTGCAGCTCCAACTAGAGGAAAGTGAAAGTTTAGGAGAGTTTCAGACAAGCTTCCTTCTCCTCCACCCCCAGAGCAGAAGGTACTCAAGGATCTAAAAGGAGAAAAGAAAAATGTTCACCACTGCACCACTTGGGAATGTGCCTGCAACCCCGGGCATGCTTTAAGTCAGGGCTGGGGAGCCCGAAGAGGGGCTGCCTGTTAGAACTAGGCCAGAGACAAGGGGGCAAGGCTGGGGGGAGCCCATGAGTGACCTGGGCTATCTCCTGTTCTCCTCCTTACACAGAATAGAGGCTTCTCCCGAAAGAGCCACACGTTCCTGCCCAAGATCTTCTTCCGCAAAATGTCATCCTCAGGGGCCAAGGACAAGCCTGAGCTGCAGTTTCCCTTCCTTCAGGATGAGGATACAGTGGCCACTCTGCAAGAGTGCAAGACACTCTTCATCCTGCGTGGCCTGCCCGGAAGTGGCAAGTCCACACTGGCACGGGTCATCGTGGACAAGTACCATGATGGCACCAAGATGGTGTCTGCTGATGCTTACAAGATCACCCCTGGCACTCGAGGAGCCTTCTCTGAGGAATACAAGCGGCTCGATGAAGACCTGGCTGCCTACTGCCGCCGGGATATCAGAGTTCTTGTGGTAGATGACACCAACCATGAGCGGGAACGGCTGGAGCAGCTCTTTGACATGGCTGACCAGTTCCAGTACCAAGTGGTGCTGGTGGAGCCCAAGACAGCATGGCGGCTGGACTGTGCCCAGCTCAAGGAGAAGAACCAGTGGCAGCTGTCAGCCGATGAGCTGAAGAAGCTGAAGCCTGGGCTGGAGAAGGACTTCCTGCCTCTCTACTTCGGCTGGTTCCTGACCAAGAAGAGTTCCGAGAGCCTCCACAAGGCTGGCCAGGTCTTCCTGGATGAGCTGGGGAACCACAAGGCCTTCAAGAAGGAGCTTCGACACTGTAGGTGGCGGGGTGGGGTTGGGGCAGGGAAGCTAAACCTCTGCACTGTTAGCTTTATTCATGAGCTCACTTTGCTGGGCACAGGGTGCTGCGTGCATAGGACAGTCGTTGCACTCAAGGGATTGGGAGCAAAGTGGGGAAGGCAGATGGAGGCTCTGCTGGAGGAGGCAAGTTGGTGCTCAACAGGGGTGGCCTTGGGCAGTGGAAGCACAGTGGGAATAGGAGAGGTGCTTTTTGGAGCACCTTCCCTCCCACTGCATCTTTCCTTCCACCCTTCTCCTCACCGCCCCTCTCCCAGCCTGGATTAGACCACTGTCCCTGTCTTGGAGGTAGGAAAAACAAATTACTGTCATAACAGGAAACTTGTCACCATATCATATAACCTTAGAGGGAGAATTTGACCCAGTGTTCTCAAATTCATTTTTAGAAGTAGAACCATGTTCCAAAATGAAATATTACACAGAATCCTAAGCTGCAAAAAAATTAAAACTAGGACTGTTGTGACTTCACTGGGAATGGGTCTCAGGCCTTGGGCTATCCAGTGCCTGTGACATCCGTGGCTCCAGAGAAGGAGTCACACATCTAGTCCCAAACCCCCTGCTTGGTGGGAAAGTCTCACATCTAGTCCCCCCAAAACCAGGTGGGAAAACAGGCCCTGAAGGCATGTGGGATTGCAGGCTGGAGCCCTGGACTCTGTTTACTGTAGAAGGGTTCTCTCCTGGCAAGAGCTCCTTGCTGTACTGATAGGGGAGGTTTGGGATAAGGAAGGGTTCTGGTGGTTCTTCTCCTGCAGTGACCTATTGGGGAAATGTCACCCCCATTAATCCCTCTATGCCTGTAAGCCATTTCTGGTTCCCCCTGAATTTTAGATTATACTTGAAACGTCCCACTCATGTTTCTTTATATCATCTTGTATTGCTCAGAGGCAGGTAATTTGTGCCTTTCTCTGTTGAGAAACAACAGAACTTGTTTCTCAGCTCCTAAAGCTGGAGCTCTGCAGGGAACTGTAGGGCCTGCAGAGACACTGGCCTAGAGCTAGCCCTGTACCTGTGAATAGCCTGAGGGAAAAGCACCCAACAGCTGGTGGCTCTGCCTTGGGGAGTCACTGCCACCTGAAGCTGCTTTCACCATTTGAAACTGGAATCTGGGCTGGGCTAGCTCAGTTGGTTAGAGCATGGTGCTGAAAGCACCAAGGTCCAGCGTTGAGTCCCTGTACCAGCCAGCTGCACCCCACTGCCCCCCCCCCCCCCCCCCC
>NW_007759440.1:5901-6583 GCF_000696425.1 Galeopterus variegatus | reverse complement strand
CACAATGAATACATTCACGTTATCCCCACTTAGATCAAGAAATAAAGCACTAGTGGCACCTCACCATTCTCGCCACACATTAAAATCACTTGGGGAATTTCTTAGAAAATATGATACTCATGTCCCATCCCCAGAAATTCTGAGTCAATTGGTCTGGAATAGCCAGGCATCAGTACTTTTGTAAATATAACCAAGTGATTGAGACTCGATATTTTTAAGATGTCAGCTCTCCCCAAATTAATTTATAAATTCAATGCAATTCCTATCAAAATCCCAGAAGATTTTTTTAGAGTTAATACATTGATTCTAAAATTCATATAAAAATGCAGAGGATCTAGAATAGCCAAAACAACTTGGGAAAAAAAACCCCAAAACACAAAAATGCAAGGGTGGAGCACTTATATTACCTGCCTTCAAGACTTAAAGACAGTGGATACAAGGGAAAACTTATTCTATTTTATGGAATGACATGTGGCCCAATTCTAGAATCACAATAAAGCTAATTGAAATCTTTAAAAAAAAAAAAGTGGTGTCAAAATAGTCAAATAGTTCAATGGTACAAGATAGAGAATCCAGAATAGGCCTACATATGTGTTGTCCAGTGATTTTCAACAAAGATACAAAGGCAATTTAATGAAATTAGTATAGTTGTTTTCAACAAAAGGTGCTGGAACAATGGAAT
>NW_007759440.1:0-486 GCF_000696425.1 Galeopterus variegatus | reverse complement strand
CACAATGAATACATTCACGTTATCCCCACTTAGATCAAGAAATAAAGCACTAGTGGCACCTTACCATTCTCGCCACACATTAAAATCACCTGGGGAATTTCTTAGAAAATATGATACTCATGTCCCATCCCCAGAAATTCTGAGTCAATTGGTCTGGAATAGCCAAGCATCAGTACTTTTGTAAAAATAACCAAGTGATTGAGACTCGATATTTTTAAGATGTCAGCTCTCCCCAAATTAATTTATAAATTCAATGCAATTCCTATCAAAATCCCAGAAGATTTTTTTAGAGTTAATACATTGATTCTAAAATTCATATAAAAATGCAGAGGATCTAGAATAGCCAAAACAACTTGGGAAAAAAAAACCCAAAACACAAAAATGCAAGGGTGGAGAACTTATATTACCTGCCTTCAAGACTTAAGGACAGTGGATACAAGGGAAAACTTATTCTATTTTATGGAATGACATGTGGCCCAATTCTAG
>NW_007759439.1:5740-6584 GCF_000696425.1 Galeopterus variegatus | reverse complement strand
TTTAAAGAAAAATAAATGCATGCTATGAGGCAAGTAATTTAATCGATATAATTCAGATTCTTCAGAATTGCAAAGAGGAAAATAAAAAACCCACCATGAGATAGCTAGCAGAAAGCTAGAAAACAGGAAAAGAGTTATTTAGCCCTAAAAAGATGGAAGTTTATACCCTCAGTATAATCATGAGAAAACATCAGCTATATACAACTCAAGTGGCACCCTCCAAAATACCTGACCAGTACTCGAAATTGACAGGGTCAGGAAAGATCAGGGAACACTGCAAAATTGTCACAGATTGGGAGAGGTAAGGATATAGGATAACTAAATACAATTTTTTTTTTTCTAAATTGGATTCTGAAACAGAAACAGGACATTAGTAGTTGGGGGAGAAAAATCTGAATAATGTCTGTAGTTTAATTAATAGTATTGTACCATTATTAATTTCTGAGTTTTGATGAGTGTACCGTAGGTATGTGTGATGCTATATTAAGGAAAGCTGGCTGAAGGATATTTGAGAACACTCTACCACCTTCGCAGTTCTTCCGTAAATCTAATATCACTTCTATATTCAAATACAGCCAACGTATTCTCTGCGCAGCAGCAGCATTCTGCTAAGGCAAATTGAGTTTAAGTCAAGACCAAAGCACCTGATCTATACTTACGAAGTGTTTGTTCCTCCATGTTAATCGGTGCACCGACTCATACCCAAGGCAGCAATTTTAATTCCATTATATGTCTTAAATATCCTTTGGAGATTTGATACTTAAAATTGCCCATCTTCTTCCCTTTGTCTAATCCATCTAGCTAATAATATGCCACTTCCCAGACAAATTTCCAAATCTATTTC
>NW_007759439.1:0-665 GCF_000696425.1 Galeopterus variegatus | reverse complement strand
TGTTTTTCTTACTAATATTTATCTGTAAAAGACAGCTGTAGCCTCAGGTATGACTTACAAAGGAGCAATGGAGTGGTAGGTCTCTTGCTTAATTAAGAGATTGATAGTCTTTTATGATCATAGTTCTACAATGGTTGGCAAAGAAGAAGTGAATAAATATCTTGGTGCTGTTGCTGCTGTTTTATGAAATCTCAGACATATTGGTCTATTAAGACATTGTTTTCCAACACTTTATTGAAGTGTGCAAATCTATTTTATTTTCTACCTGATTATCTGTATTTTATTCTTATTTTAGAAAGCCATCAAAGGTAGCTTTGGGGGTATTAACGCAGACTAAAAAATCTATTTCAGAAAAAAATCAAATGATTGCACTTTAACCATCTGTTACATGGAACCTATCAATTTTTGACTTTATAAACAAAATCAATATTTAAAAATGAAATTAAAGCATAACTCAGAAACAAAAACTCCAAATCGTACGGCTCCTAGATGATAAAACATACTCAGAAAGTTAGAGGACCATTCCAAGGATCTGTGCCTACTTCTGAGTAGTTACCAAATTGGTTTGAAATTACCTGCCATTTCTTATGTTTTGACAGTGATGACTGTTTCTAATATATCCTCAGCCACCACACAGTATTATAAACACAATAAATGAGTTTCTT
>NW_007759438.1:0-6584 GCF_000696425.1 Galeopterus variegatus | reverse complement strand
AGCCTCTCTGACATGAGGCAATTTATAGAAAATTCTGTAATTGCTCATACCGTGTACTAGATTTTTAGGGCTGCTGTAACAAAGTGCCACAAAATGTGTGGCTTACAATTGCAGAAATGTCTTCTCTCACAGTTTCGGAAGCTGGAAGTTCAAAATCAAGGTTTTAGCAGGATCATGCTCCCTCCGAAGGCACGAGAAAAAATCCTTCCTTGTCTCTTGCTAGCTTTTGGTGGTGGCTGGCAATTCTTGGTGTTCCTTGTATTGTAGCTACATCACTCCAGTCTCTGTCTCTGCTGTCACATGGCCTTCTTCCCCAGGTGACTGTCTTCACATCACTTTCCCTCTTCTTATAAGGACACCAGTCAGAGTGGACTAAGGGCCCACCTTACTCCTGTATGCCCTTATCTTAACTAATTACACCTGCAACTACCTACCCAAATAAGATCACATTCAGAGGTCCAAGGGGTTAGGACTTCAACATCTTCACAGAGGGTGGTGGGGGGAGGTTAACACTCTTCAGCTCTTAACATACCCTGTAACGCGTAGGTGTAAGCCTGCAGAAGTCCAGGAAAAGTGGCGAGGCCAGAAACGCCAAGTTCTTCTGGGTCTCTTTCAGTTGCTTCCTCTGGGTCTCTTTGACATTCACCTTGTTCCATTAACTAAAATGGGAGGAGTTTTGCAACCAGGAAAATAGGAGGGATGCTCATGGCTGCTCCACTCTTTTCCCAAAGCAGCTTACAGGCTCCAGATGAAGAAACCTTGGGCCTCGCTCTGCTGTAGTCCTTGCCCACTGCTTCCTATCTGTCTATCACAAAACATAAGCCTCGCTCTCCTGGCCTGGTTCACAGTCATTACTCGCTGACCAGGCAGAGAGCATCACAATGGCTAATGGAAACTTTCTCCTCAGCAAAAACGGTGCAGTTCTCTAATTTGTTTAGCTAAACTGCATTAGTCATACTGAAAGTTTTATTATCAGAGTCAAATACAGGAAGCTGAAGCGGACATGCTGTATTTTAAAAAATTAAAGCATTTTTAAAAATAAGCTTGGCATATTGATTAGCTAATTTTCTGAACAAGAGGCTCATTCCTTTTAATCCTCAGCATTACTGTAAATTCTACTTCCGCCTCTGGGTCATACTGTTCAAAATGAAATTAACAACAACAACAACAGCAACAGCACATGCATATATCATGTTAAGTTTTCCTTAAAGATCACCTTCACTAAGATGTTACTGTATAGGCTTACTGTATATGCCCTGGATTTTAAAGGACCTTGCCACTATTACTTTGGAAGAATGAACTGAAATTCTTTGCATGAGTTGAAACGAAAACTTCATATTCATATATACGACTTTTGTATTTGGTCTAAGGTAAGCAACTATGGACAATTAGTCTGTAATTTCTATGGAGGTCAAGGTTGTTTGTCATGCTTTTTATTTCTTCCAGCCTTGTAGGAGGGCCCTTAAAACTTCATTTTTTCTCTTTACTACTTGTTGGTAGTGTTGTTTGTTTGTTTATAACAGATAGGGAAACACATAGCCTTTGTCAAGGACTCAGTCAATGCTACTGGATAACTCATATTATTATTGTGTGAGACATATCACTAGTAGGCTAGATCCTGTTAGATGAGTAAGTGTTTTCATCACAAGCATAATGCTTTATAGAGACTATTACTCAGATCTCAAGGATACAGATTGCATAAAGCCCTTCCGGTGTGTGATATAATGAGCCCACTTGAAATCTTCCTTTCCACATAAGCCTGTTTGGTCACAGGCTTCATTTTATCTGATTCACTATTATTGTTTTAAATGCCTACCATGGTGCTCATGTCATAGTAAGTCTGGATAATCTGTTGCATAATAGTGAAGAACTAGCAGCCAAGCTCTTCTAAGTCTACATTTAAAAACGGAATCTCTTATTCTTGGTCCTGAATTAAGGCACTCCTACAGTGAAGGTTTTACTAAACCCCTGTATTGATTATGACTTCTCATATTACAATAACAGAGGAAACGTCTATGATTTGAAAATTCTCAGATAAATCATTTTACAGGTAAATGTTTTAGGTTCAGTGGATTCAGTATACACTAAACAGGAAGAAATGAACTTGAAAGAAAATGGTGGAAAGGTTTATGTAGTTTCTTCTAAAGTTTAACTAAAGTAATTAAATTAGGAAACCAATCACTTTATGTTTGCTCCTGGAGTTTATTTGGGATAAGCAATTTATTTAGTAGATTCTGCATTGCCAAGTTAATTTTTTTATGAGATTTGCAAATGGATCAGTGTAACATTATCTCCTTCTTGCAAAAAGAAGGGAAATTAAAAAAAAAAAAAGCAGCAGCACCCAAAATAAATGTTCTAGGCACAGCTCTCACATCATTCAAATTACCCAATTCAATGTTCGAAGCCAATCTAAATGGCTTTATCCATCCCTACCACCACTCTCCCACACTGAAAATATGCCCGCTGTAAGATGTCTTTATGATGAATGAGCTAATGTTTATGAAGCACTTAGAGATCCTTGGGCAAGGCACTATCTAATTACAAAGTATAGTTCTCATTATTAAATGGAAGCTTTTTTTCCCGTGTTTCTCTTTATCCATGCCATTTCTATGCCATACCCTCCTGGTTTCCATTGCAAAGTGAAATCAGCTTCTTAAAAATAAGGGCAGTGGGAAGGGGGGCATGAGAGCTTAATAATTTTAAGTCACAGTGCATTGCACATGCCCAGAAAAGCCTAGATCACTTCCAAATTCAAGGACTAATAAAAATTGGAAGCACTCCAGTAATTTTAAATTGCTTTGCACATTGAAGAGTGATTTAAAATCATTGAAGTGATTCAATTTTTTTTCTATATGCACTTCAATTTAGAAATGAGTCAGACAGACAGCATCATAGTGTAGAATAGAAGTCGAAGACACTGAATTAATGTTTAAAAAGTTAGGAATTAGACTAAAACATAACTACAAGAACCAAGATCAAACAAACATCAGGGTGGATTGGGTCATTAAGCTGAAAGATCATGGTGAATTTCTGGACACATTTTCCAAGGCTTGTCCTCACCTTGTCTATGGCCATCTGCTTTTCTTTTGGACTAGTAGTGTTTACAGTCTTTATTGCTAATTTACAAATGCATCACATATATATGCATCTTAATATTTCTCAGGTTTATTTTTGGTATTGTTATTTATTTCTGTCTGATAATTTAATTTTTATACAGTGAGTCTTTATGTAGAAATATAACATGAGTCAACACATGTAATTTAAAAATTTACTAGAACAATATTAAAAATGAAAAATAGTGTGAAATTAATTTCACTAATATATTTTATTATAGTCTAATATACCCAAAATATGTTTATTTCAATGTATATTTAATATACAAAATTATTGAGATATTTCATATTCATTCTTTTTTGCACTAACATCTTCAAAATCTGGTGTGAATTTTACACTTATGGCACATCTCAGCTTTAAGTGCTCACTACCACGCAGTGGACAGTGTGGCTATAGTTTATAGACACCTTGAAAGTATGAACTGTGTTTTCTACTTTGCAACACCATTTATACTTCAGGTTTGCATTTTCATTGCTTTTACCATCTCATTTTACTTTGTGACTCTTACAGTCAACAGTGCAGGTTTATTAGCATAAAAACAAAACAAAGCAAAACCAAACAGCCCAGTGATCATTCTTCAGGCCACATGCAGTTTGACAGCACATGTTCTACCTGAGATGCATATAGGATTGAAACAGAAAACTGACATATGGAGTTTCCTGAAGGCCTAAGGCTGAATTTCAGCATCTATGCGTTTATGCATAAAATTCAAATATGGCCATGGGAAAAGACCTCTGTATTAACCATTACAGAAAGAAGAAAAATAAAACGCAAGACTAATTTTTGGTGGTCAAATTGAGCAAGAGTTTATTCACAGCTTCAAAAAAATAGGAGCATTGGTTTCCCTATAAAACTCTGGCCAATGTTTGGTCCCCATATCAAGTCTCTGCTGGAAAAGGCATTCTATGCTCTCGGGACAAATTTTTCAGAGCCTCCCAGGCCAGAACATGAGGATGTAAGTAAATGTAAAAAAGATGGCACCACACAGTGGATGCATTGTCAGGAAAGCAAATGATTTTACATGACTCAGAGCAAAGAAAGAATGTATAAGGCCACAAATGACAGCTTGATGGATAGAGATGGATGGCGAAAGAGAAACCCCCACTTAAAATTCTTCCTTTGAACATTCCTCCACTGAACAATTTCTTAGAACTACACTGCATTTCTTTTTTCAGTCTTTTAATTATTTATTTTCTTGACTCTAAAAGCAATTCATGTTCTTTACATTGAAAATGCCAAAAAGAAAAAAGAATGATAAAAATTACCTTTATTCCCACCACCCAGAGGCAATCATTATTAATGTTTTGACTTATTTCCTTCTAGTCTTTCTTTTATGGATAGTATTGAGAGTTGAGGTAGTATTGTATCTTCTTGATTTTATGTTTTAATGTATACATTTTCCTGTGTCATTAAAAACCTCTTAGACCATAATTGACTTTGTAACTCCAATAATACTTCTTCTATTAGAACTGATGCTGTGATATAGATCTCTGCACAAGTCCTTCTCTGCATTTCAAGTTGTTTGCTTAAATAGATTACAAAGGAAATTACTGGGTCAAAAAACGTGAACTTTTGTAAGGGTATTGAGATAATATTGTTAAGCTGTCTTCAAAAAGTTTGCATTTTCCTTCTGATAGGTACTTCTACCATGTTTGGTACATAATACACAACCAGATCATCTTGACACCTTTATATCTAGTTTTTTTCCAAAACCATTGTTTTAACTTCCATTATGCAGTTTTGTTGAAAAAGTCCACAAGTTGTTGTCAATAACTCCACTCTAGGAGCATCTGACTTTAGCATCTACTCAAGATATGTCTGAACAGACAGTAAAGGGAGGACAGCCTTTGAAATATTTGCCTCCATTGCATTAATTATAGTACATACATTAATGGGAAAATATTTGGGGAAAAGATTCCCTTTCTATATATTCTAAGAAAGCACCATTGGATATTCCTCACGCCTGTTGCCTGGTAAGCTAATTCTTTTAAGATTTGTGATAATCTTCATTTATTGAGAATTTCCAGACATGCTCCCAAATCCTTTACATTTGGGATTTTGTAAATTCATCCTCGCAATAACTCCGTGAGGAAGACACCATTATCAGTACCTTTTTACTGTTTAGGGATCTGAGCCTTCCGTATCAAGAATAAGTAACTTACTAAAGTTATATTGCTTATTACATAGCACTCAAGATTCAAACCCAGAAACCAGACTGCTACCACTACACAGCCTCAAAAGCAAACCTCTTATATGAAAATTTTCCAAATCATCTTCACATAGAGCTTTCCCCTTCCTCTTTTATATCACTACTGTGTCCTGTACGTTCTATTTTTCTTGCAGCTCTAACTCTTCATAGTACATGTCAGTTTCCTAGTTGACTATAAACTTCTTGAGGTCAAGTTGGTGCTGGCTTATCCCCATATCTCTACTTCCTCACAGTGCCAGGCACCATAGGTACTCAAGGAACATTTACTGAATAAGCGGTGTGAGTAAAAAATCCTGGAAGAATCGTAAGATGACATTTTGCCATATTACTTTTTTTAAAGTATGGAGTTTTTCCAGATTATGAGTTCTTGATACTATGAGCATAGTTTAAAATAATAACCCAAAGAGGAGGAACTGAATTGTTTAGTGCGATGAGAATTCTTGGCTGCTAAAATGACATTTAGGGTACTCCAGGTTATATGTGGCATGTAACACAGAAAAAAATTCATTCAGTGCTCTTTAGAGGTTTCCTAATTGTTGTAAACCAAAAACCCATTGTTTTAACAAGTCAAAATTGATGTTTAATAACTTAGTTAGAGGTCATATGAAGCTTCATGGTTTCAATTGTTTTACTTTGATTTTTTTTTTTTCAAAGTGCTCAGAACCCACATGAACTAAAACAAAAAAAGGTTTTCACAGTCTCTGGAAACTGAAGATGCGTAGTTCTCACAGCTTTATTCAGCAACCCAAGTGGGAAAATATATCCAACATTGCAGTCCATCACATTAAGAAAAATGATGACTCCTCGGGCACTTGGAATAAAGTGTTTAAAAACTAAGTAGCAAGGAAACCATTTAATGACTCTTGTGTGTGTTTATGACTTCTCTGTGTTTATGACTTCTGTGTGGTTTTTTAAAACAAGGATGGATGTGTTCTTTCTAGAGAAAAGAGGTTGAGTGAAACCCCAAATGCTCAGGTTAAGACCCAGAGATGATAAAATGTCTTCCTCACAGAGCATTCCTACATTTTAAAAAGGGGGTTGAACCACAATGACTGAGAAACGAGCTCTTACTTGTCTGCATCATACAGTTTTAAACGGAACGATACATCTTTAGTAATGTGTATATTTTACTCTTCCTTTTGTTTAATATTTATGTAAAAGGACCACTTTGAGGTTTTGTACACATTGTCTTGATTTTACGTCTCCTTCATGGGTAGTAGAGTTTGACACTATTGTTTAAATTTAGTAGTACCTTTCTTTT
>NW_007759437.1:5542-6584 GCF_000696425.1 Galeopterus variegatus | reverse complement strand
TGCTTCATGTAAGTGGTATTTGGGGGAAATCCAGTATTTTA
Organism: Galeopterus variegatus; assembly: GCF_000696425.1. Taxonomy (NCBI): domain Eukaryota; kingdom Metazoa; phylum Chordata; class Mammalia; order Dermoptera; family Cynocephalidae; genus Galeopterus; species Galeopterus variegatus. The sequence goes on along the minus strand of NW_007759437.1, from coordinate 6,543 downwards.
AAAGATATGTTTGATATTTTAATTTTACTAATAGATTCTGTAAATTTTAACATATACTGAAATTCTATATTTTTATCCATTATCTTTCTTGGCAATTAAATAATTTCTGATTGTTAATAAATGATCATATTATTACATTTGTTATTACTAATAAAAATTGTCATGTGTAGTATGTATTTCTCTATAATTATTTCATCTTTCTTTTGCACTTAAATTTTAATGGCTTCTTATATTTAACTCCTATGTTTAACTGAAAAGTGGCCAATCATACTTTATCTACCTGGGCCAGCCCGTGGCTCACTCCGTAGAGTGCAGTGCTGAAAAAACACCAAGGCCATGGGTTTGGATCCCATATAGGGATGGCCGGTTCACAAACTGGGTGAGCGTGGTGCTGACAACACCAAGTCAAGTGTTAAGATCCTCTTACCAGTCATCTTTAAAAAAAAATAAATTAATTAAATAATAATAATAATAATTTATCTGCCTAAATTCCATCTCCTTGAGTCTTATTTGGTTAATTAATTAATTAATGGGGAGTGATGTGGATAATATATTTCTTGAATTCTTGGATATCTGATATCTCGTACAAAATTTATTTATTTATTTATTTTGTTTGTTTGTTTGTTTTGTGACCGGTAAGGAGATCATAACGCTTGGCTTGGTGTCGCCCGCACCACGCTCAGACAGTTAGCGCACCGGCCATCCCTATATAGGATCCGAACCTGCGGCCTCGGCGCTCCCAGCACCGCGCTCTCCTGAGTGAGCCACGGGTCGGCCCCAAATTTAATTTTTGCCTATACATTTTAAAAATTTTTTCTATGTTATGTAATTTTAAAATTTCATAAGCAACCAATGAACTGTTCTCTCTCACTATAGCTTTGTCTTTTCGAGAATGTCCTGTAAATGAAGTCAGACAGTATGCCATGTTTTGAGATTATCATCTTTCATTTTACAGGCTAAATTAAAAAATGAAATAAAAAGTAGCAATTTCACAAGTATAT
>NW_007759437.1:0-233 GCF_000696425.1 Galeopterus variegatus | reverse complement strand
TTACAATAACTTTGTAGTATAATTTGAAGTAGGGTAGTGTAGTGCCTCTGGCTTTATTTTTCTTTGCTCAGGATTACTCTGGCAATTCAGGGTGTTTTGTTGTTCCATATGAGTGTTAGCATTGTTTTTTCTATTTCTGTGAAGAATGTCATTGATATTTTGAAGGGGATTGATTGAATCTGGAGATCACTTTGGACCTTTTCATAATGCTAACTCTTCCAATCCAAGAGCAT
>NW_007759436.1:6049-6584 GCF_000696425.1 Galeopterus variegatus | reverse complement strand
CTGCTGACTGAGCTCATTTGCCGCATGATTGGGGCCAGGGAATACATGTGTGTGTGTCAGTGTGTGTGTGTGTGTGTGTGTGTGTGTGTGTGTGTGTGGTGTACGTGGTGTTATGTGTGAGAGGTGTATGTGTGTGTGCATGTGTGAATGTGTGTGTGTGGCATATGTATGTGGTGTTGTGTGTGAGTGGTTTATGTGTGGTGTGTGCATGTATGTGAGTGTGGCCTAGCTGTGTGGCATGTGTGAGTATATATGTACATGTGTGTGTTGAGTGTGAGTGCATGTCATGTATGTATGTGTGTATGTGTGGCGTGTGTGTGCCTGATGTGTTTGTGTGTATATGTGTGGTATGTGAGTGTCTATGGTGTATGTTTGATGCATATGTGTGTATCATGTATATATTTGTGTGTGTTTATTTGGTGTGTATGTGATGTATGCGTGTTTACGTGTAGTGTGTGTGTGAGTTTTGTGTGTGGTATGTATGTGTGTGGAGGGTTACTTGTAAGCATGTTTTTATTGGAAGAAAAGTGCCTCC
>NW_007759436.1:0-258 GCF_000696425.1 Galeopterus variegatus | reverse complement strand
GTAGATAGCCAATGAGAGAATGGGTCCTCAGTCCTTCAGCTGCAAGGAACTTAATTTTGCCGGCAAACTGCATGAACCTGGAAGTGGGTTCTTCCCAGAGCCTCCAATAACAGCTCAGGCTTGATTTGGGCTTTGTGAAGACTGAAGCAGAGAAATCAGCCAAGCCAATTGTATTAGCCTATTTCTGTTGCTTCTATCAGAATACCTGAAACTGGGTAATGGAAAAAGAAAATGAAATTTATTTCTTACAGTTTGGAG
>NW_007759435.1:5760-6584 GCF_000696425.1 Galeopterus variegatus | reverse complement strand
TTCACTCTTTGTTCTCATATTGCAAATATCTGATATGATAGTTTGGTGGAGGCTTCTTTTCTGGTAAGACCACATGGGAAAAGTAGACAAAAAAAAAAACTATTTTGGAAAAAGCCATTATAATAAATGAATTTGATTACCAAGACCAAAAAAACCCTATTAAATTTATCATGAGTCCAAGCTCGTCATCATCTTTTCATCTAAGAATGTGAGATATAAAGTTACCACTCACTGACTTTAACTAGGGTGGTGCAGGTCGATGAAGGGGGAGGAGTGCAGATTCCGGTGTTTTGAAGCATATGTAATTCGCTTATACTGCAGCAACGTCCTTAGCAGTCTGAAGGCAAATAAAAATTAATTCTACTGGAAGTTGATAAAGTTTAAGTCCATTAATAGTCAGACTACTTTATATTAGATTTTCAAATGAATGAGAAAATTAATGGAGAGAAGAGCTTTCATAATAGTTTCAAAATGGGCATATTTATAACCCTATCCTGCTTGCCAAAAATAATTACATCCCATTTTTTTCTGCCAACCATTTAAACTAATTTCACAGAAAATGGAAAAGGGGGGTATGTGCATATAGGGTGTTTCCCACAAGAAAGAAGAAATATGGAATTTCCCACAAGAATTTTGGAATCCTTGAGCAATTTGTAAGGCTTGTCAATTTTGGAACTTTCTATTTTGGAATGTTCTCTGTTTTTATGTTTATCTTCTTACTTTACATATAATTTATTCTCCAAATCAATTGCACAACACTCATCTCCAAATGCCACAATAACAGAAGACTGGTATCACACTGGGAATTATTTCTAACAGTGCCC
>NW_007759435.1:0-292 GCF_000696425.1 Galeopterus variegatus | reverse complement strand
ACTCTGGATACACCATGAAGGTGGTGCGTACAGTCTTGCCAATGGGCCTTGCTGAGAGGGGCAGGGGGAGTTGAGGACAGCTGTTAAATGTTTGGCCTGGTCTAGTGAGTAAATGGCAGCATCAGTTACTGAAATGGAAGAGTGGAGAGGGCAGACCTGGGAATGAAATCAAGAATTCTGCTTTAGGGGCCGGCCTGGTGGCGCACTGCTATAGTGCACTGCTTGGGAGCATGGTGGCGCTCCCGCGGAGGGTTCGGATCCCACATACAGACCGGTTCCTGCTCACTGGCTG
>NW_007759434.1:6112-6584 GCF_000696425.1 Galeopterus variegatus | reverse complement strand
TATCAAACAGTGGGGGGAGGGAAAATGATGTCAAAGCAAAAACTTGACTTTGTTTTGTTCTATTTTCTTAGCAATCAAAGTTAAGTTATTAGTTTTTAAAAAAAAAATCTACATGATATTTTTTGGTAACCCTCATGGTAGCCATAACACAAAAACTTACCATAGATATTTTTAAAGAAAATAGCAAGAAATCACAATATACCACTAGAGAAAATCACTTAACCACAAAGGAAGGCAATAAAATCAAAAAGTAGAAAAAAAGGATGTACAAAAGAACCAGAGAAAATGTAACAAAATGACAGTAATAAGTCCCTATATATCAATAATAACTCTAAATTTAAATGGATTAAATTCCTAATTAAAAGACTCAGAGTGGCAATATTGATTATAAAACAAGAACCAACAATATGTTGCCTACAAGAAACTCACTTCACCTATAAAGACACACATCAACTGAAAGTGAAGGGATGGA
>NW_007759434.1:0-344 GCF_000696425.1 Galeopterus variegatus | reverse complement strand
TGAAATAATAAAAAATAGGGTATTTTCTTTGAATCTTGGCATAAGGTAATGCTTGAAGCAAAAGTAGCCAAAGTGACATCCAAATCTAAACGTGCATGTGTTAAGCTCAAACACGCCTGTTGCATACTTATCTACGTAATCATATATACTCTGTTGAAAAAGGTACTTGAGTTTTTTTCATACATATACAATACCATAGAATTTGAAAAAAAAAATGTACAAAAGTATCTAAAATTGTGTGTGTGTGTGTGTGTGTGTGTGTGTGTGTTAGGTGTTAGCCCTAGAGGCAAGAAATGAATATGAGAAAAAGGGAAAGGGAATAGTTGAAAAAATATCTTCAGTGC
>NW_007759433.1:6077-6584 GCF_000696425.1 Galeopterus variegatus | reverse complement strand
CCACCCCTCCTGAACAACTTTGAATTTACTTGCTTGACCAACATATTGAACCTTGGGTTATCTGGAGAGCTGACTTTGAGCTGTTAGTCCAACAATTTCTAGAACCAGGGCTTTTTTTAATTTATTTTTTTAAATTTTCATTTCAATGTGGTTGATTATTGTGGCCCATTACCAAAACCTCCCTCCCTCCTCTCTCTCCTCCCTCCCACCCAACAATGTCCTTTCTGTTTGTCGTATCAACTTCAAGGAATTGTAATGGTAGTGTCTTCTCCCCTCCCCCCAGTTTTTTGTGTGTGTTTGTGTGTGAATTTATTTATTTATTTTTAGCTCCCACCAATAAGTGAGAACATGTGGTATTTCTCTTTCTGTGCCAGACTTGTTTCACTTAACATAATTCTGTCTAGGTCCATCCATGTCACTGCAAATGATGGTATTTCATTCATTTTTATAGCTGAGTAGTATTCCTTTGTGTAGATATAACACATTTTCTGTATCCACTCATCCAAC
>NW_007759433.1:0-486 GCF_000696425.1 Galeopterus variegatus | reverse complement strand
TTTACATTAAGAGTTGTTATTGAAAAGTATTGATTTATTCCTAGCATTTTATTGATTATTAACAAACCATAAATCAGGAAGCAAGGAACAAAAGACACCTAAGATGGGCTGAGCCTGTGGCGCACTTGGGAGAGTGCGGTGCCAGGAGCGCAGCAGTGCTCCAGCCGCGGGTTCAGATCCCATATAGGGATGACCGGTACGATCACAGCGCTATCTGGCTGAGCGCGGTGCGGCCGGTCTCAAAAAGGACAAAAAGACACCTAAGACGATCAAACAATAATCAGTAGAACCAGGGCTTTTATTTACCTCTTATCCTCTTCTCTCCCCATCACCTTGCACCCTGAAGCTATTTCCATCCCTTATACTTGAAGAGACTCTTCATCTCTTAACCCTAAATGAAGTTATTGGCTTACAGATGCCTGCACCACTGCATGGTAGATTGTTGCATTTTTGTTGGGAGGATGGTGTGGCAGTTAGTAAAAGCCT
>NW_007759432.1:5721-6584 GCF_000696425.1 Galeopterus variegatus | reverse complement strand
GAAACAGAATAAAATGCTGATCTTGAGGAAACACTGTGAGATACTATCAGGAAGAAATGAAGAGGTAATTTTAAATGAAGATTGGAGGATTTGTCAACAAATTGGAGAAAATCCAGAGAAGAGCCAGGGAATGACTGAAGACCTGAGCTGAAGGCTGCACTTGAGAGGAGAGATGAAAAGAAAATGTGTTTAACTTGGCTGGACTCTAAGCAGAGACTTAAAAACAGTATTGGAGCCTAGTCAAACTGCCAGGCAGGTCCCCAGCCTGGGTAACCTCAAAGGTCAAAGCAAACTCTTAAAATTTCCAATGCTTTTTAGTTCAACCTGAGGTTAAAGACCATATCTTCCACACAGTACAGATTGCTTTTGCACATATGCCAAGAGCTCGTCTTCAATGTGCATTAAAGACGCAAATATTGTGTAAAGGAAGGCTCTAAGACAGCTCGAAATGTTCCGATGGCAGAAGATGCCCATATGGCCAGAATGGGCCAAATTTTTTTCCCGGGTTTATACAGCACAAATGCTCCAATCAAATGGTTTATTCTTCCTATGGTTCACTTTTTCTGCTTGTTTTGTGTTTATTTGGGGAGAGAGAGATTCAGAAAAAACAATGACAGAAAAAGAGAGAGGCAGAGATACACAGAAAAAGCAGGGCCAAGAGAGCACCTGAGAGAGACTGTGGATGCACTGGAGGGAGAGTGGCCGGTACCAACCAGGAAGCTGGAAATGAGACTGGCTGGAGGCCAGCGCAGCGGGGACGGAGCGGGCAGCCAGAAGGCAAGAGGCGAGGACAGGGCCCAGCGACCTGTCCCGAGCAGGGCACTAGATCCTGACTCACTTGTTCTTGATAGACTGTTTATAGA
>NW_007759432.1:0-467 GCF_000696425.1 Galeopterus variegatus | reverse complement strand
GTTCACAAGTTCCAGGAAGACATATGTTTTGGAAGGGCCACCATTCAACCCGTTATCCTAGGAAACTGAGCTAATTCAGTTGATGACAGCTGCCAAGGGAGTACATTGTAAAATGGGGTTGGGGCACTGGATCATCCACCAGCAGTGAAGACCCCACCACTAGGGGTGGATGGAGCATGGATTGCGCTGGGATGAAGAAGGTGGGCAATTGTTTAAACTTTCACTGTAGTGAAAGAAACACACTGGCAGTGCCTTGGAGGTTCAAGTAAAGGAGTAAGTATAAGATACGGAACCAAATGGATATTGTGTTGGGGAAAGACAATGAAAACCTGTGAGTGATTAACCACCAATTCAAATGAAATATGAAAACCATAGGGCCTCACTGGCAGCATATAAAAGACTGTCATCCTCTACAGATGGAGGGCAGAAAAAGCCTAGGACCAGTCCCAGGACTTAATTAGAAGAGC
>NW_007759431.1:5957-6584 GCF_000696425.1 Galeopterus variegatus | reverse complement strand
TCTTCTCTCACCACTTTTTTATATCCCCCATGTTACTTTTATATCATTAATATTTGACAAAGGCTTTTAGGCAGTAAGCTCTCTTAATTTTTGCTTTGAAAAATATATCCAAATTTTGTTCTTGTTTTTATATGATAGTTTTTCTTGATTCATGCTTAAAAAGTGTCTTTTACACTTATACTGAAGACTCTCAAAATATTATTCTCATCTCTTAAATGCTCTTTGGTAATTTTCACATGCCTTTTTCTTGCCTGTCTGTAATCTGAGGGAATTCCTCCATATTAGATTTCCATTCACCAATTTTTCTTTGGATGTTTATTCTAGAGTTTATTCTTCTAGTGGAATACTTTTATTTCCATGAAATGTTTTACTTTTAAAATTCTAACTTTTTATATCTACATTTTTTATTTGTCCTTGTTTCTTTTTTAAATATTTTTAATGGATAATTTCATTACCATAAAAATTCTTATTTCTCAGACTGTCAGATTTGTACATAATCTTAATTTTATCTGAAATATATGTCGTGTGATGGTTAATTTTGGGGGGAAGACATTGTTTTCTCAGTATTAAATGCCTTCATATATTTTAGAATTTCACTGTTAGGTTCAGATTAAGTCTCTCTCTCTC
>NW_007759431.1:0-400 GCF_000696425.1 Galeopterus variegatus | reverse complement strand
CTTTACAGTGCTCTGTAAAACAGTTTCTCCACAGTTCATCTGATGAATATGAGTCACTGCCATTTTGTTTAGGTAGTTCTAACACTGAGTCTAGTTCAATAACTTCAATCAGAAGTCCATTCTCTGCAAAATCTAACTAGAAAATTAGACTTTCTTGCCTTTACTCCTAGACTCCCTTGTTTTCAATCTCTAGAAGTGAGGGATTGTCAGGGTTGGAGGCAAGTGGAGTATCAAACAAACTTAAGAATTTGAAATTATAATAGACCTGTTTTTTCTGGTCCAAATCTCTCTGAATATTTTTAAAAATTGGCTCTGCAGAATAAAGTGAGGTCTCTGTTTCAGGCTGGATTGTATGACATTAATTTTCAGCATGCAATTTGATTTTATTTAGATCAAATGG
>NW_007759430.1:5935-6584 GCF_000696425.1 Galeopterus variegatus | reverse complement strand
ATGTGATTGAGTTAAATCCTCCTTGCAACTCTGATGGATTAAATAACTGAAGTGCAGAAAGTAACTTGTCTAAGCTGGGCATTGAGTATGTTGATTGCTTCCAAAGTCCGCACTTAGTGGCCACAGCTGGGGCACAGTCATTTACGTGACCACATGTGCTCAGTGTAGCTCTGGTTCTGGGCTATTTCTGCTCATGGATTGCCTGCTTTATATTTTTGTTAATTTCTGCTCTCGTCTTTATTATTTCTTTCCTTTTACTCATTTGGGACTTAATTTGCACATTGTTTCCTAATTCGTTGATGGAGAGAGTTACAGAATTAGTTTCAGTTATCCTTTCTTGTAGTATGCATATGTTAAGCCCTAAGTTTCCCTCTGAGCACTACTTTAGCTGTTTCTGAGTAATGACCTGCAATAGTTTCATACTATTCAGTTCAAAACATTTTCAAAAATTTCCCTTCTGATTTCTTTCACCTATGGATTATTTGTGTTTTTTTTCTTTTCTTTTTTAAAAAGATGACCGGTAAGGGGATCTTAACCCTCGACTCGGTGTTATCAGCACCATGCTCTCCCAAAAGTGAGCCACGGGCGGCCTTGTTTGTGTTTCTTAATTTCCAAATATTTGAGAGATTTTCTAGTTTTGTTTTTTTTT
>NW_007759430.1:0-294 GCF_000696425.1 Galeopterus variegatus | reverse complement strand
TTTGGTGAGAAATGGAAGGCGCAGGGCAGAGAGAACCTAAATGCCAGAAGCCATCCTCTCTTGTCAAGCTGTCCTGGTGCCCATTTGCGACTCACCTAGTTCACCTGTTTTACAGCCATCACTCTACCACACACAATAGTAACAATAGCTAACAGTCACTACATGCTTATTATAGGACAGGGCCTGTGCTGAGGTCTTTCTCTGATTTCTTTTTTTCTTTTCTTTCTTTTTTTTTTTTATTTTGTCAATATACAATGTGGTTGATTATTATGGCCCATCACCTAAACCTCCCTC
>NW_007759429.1:0-6584 GCF_000696425.1 Galeopterus variegatus | reverse complement strand
GAAGGTCTATAGACAATGGATGAAGTCTAACGTTAATGAGAGTAGGGTGAGATGGGTAAACTTCTCTACTACCTGATGGTGAAATACATTGGAACGTTTTATGGAAAAGCATTTTTTCCTGAAAGCAATCTCCATATTAATTTTAGAGCTATATATAATTCATTAATAATGTTCCTAGAGATTTAAATCAAGATAATCATTTAGAAGAAAAAAAATGATCAACGAATGAAAATATTCACTTTGGCTTTGTAGATTGTCACTCGTTGTGTTCCCTGAGAAACAGATTCTGAGATAGAGTTTAACATGTGCGATGCTTATAAAGTGGTTCCTTTGGGGTCCGCATCTATGGAGGGGAGAAGAAGTTAGCAGGAGTGAGGCAGAAGAAGTCAAGCTGATGTACGCCCAATAACAGCTTCAGCCAGTCCCCTGGGGAGCTCTAAGGTTGGAATGGCCCATGTGAGCTGTCTGTTGTTGAGCTGAGATAGTAGAACATTTATATTCCTGCTTCAATGGGTCACTGGACATTGGCTGCCCCAGAAAGGAGCATGACCTTGGGGAAGGCAGCTCTCTGAAGCTGGGGCAATGCTTGAAGGGGCTTATGCAATAAAAGGTTAACTCAGTAGATTTAGGATACTCAAACCCTGCACATACAAAGAGAGGACAAGCCCTTGACCAGCTCCTTGGAGATAATCTATTAGTCTTTGGGATATCTAGCCTGAAAAGAATGTCTTTCTATATCTGGTGCCTTGGGACATTAGGTAATTTGTGTAAATACTGTGATTTATGGTGAATGCCTATGTTTGTTTACCTGGGTCCCTGGGCCATGCTGTGTCAGTTTGATCTTTGTGGGTGGGGGTTGGAAGCTGGAGACTGAGTAGTTAAGGCCAGTCATGTAGGCACCCCAAATCTATGTGACTGATCTCCAATAAAATCACTGGACACCATGGCTAAGGTGAGCTTCCCTGCTTGGCAATACTTCATATGCATTGTTGCACATTGTTGCTGGGAGAAGGAAGCATTGTCTGACCAACCCCACAGAGGGGACATGTGGAAGCTCATGCCTGGTTTCTCCTGAATTCCACCCTATGCTCCTTTTAAAATCAGCCTTTTGCTGATTTTAATCTGTGTTCTTTCACTGTATTAAACTATAACCATAAGGATCACAGCTTTCCTGAGTTCTTCGAGCCCTTCTAGCAAATCATCAAACCTAAGAATGGTCTTGGAGACCCCCAGCACAGTGCTGAACACCAAGAACTTCCCGGTCATACTAGTCCCAGCCACTAGGGTAACAAGTCCTTTCTTGAAGGGGATCCAGGTGACATATCAAGGTATCCACCTTTAAAAGCTGGAAACAAGTAAAATGTCCAGAAATAAAAAATCTATTTGGCAAAGCAGAAGTTAGGGAATGGTCAGCCAAGCTCTACCTGGTAGAAGAGTGTTTTTTGAGAATGATTCCAATATTTACCTCCATTTGCTATTCATATGGGAGAAACAGTCTTCACATTTGGAGGAGGAAATCTGAATTTGTTCTTGGGGAATCTCTGGCCATCAGCTCCATCTGACCATGAGCATTCCTTGAAAAGATCCCCATTTTGAAGGCTACAGGAACAATCTGATATTGATTCCTTGGAAATTCCACATGCTATTTTAGGTTGACACCAAATAGCAGAAGTAGACTGGCTAAAACATAGCAAACTTGAATTAATCAGCTCCATCTGACCATGAGCATTCCTTGAAAAGATCCCCATTTTGAAGGCTACAGGAACGATCTGATATTGATTCCTTGGAAAATCCACGTGCTATTTTAGGTTGATGCCAAATAGCAGAAGTAGACTGGCTAAAACATAGCAAACTTGAATTATATTTTATGCCTTGGAATTTCATCCAGTGCAAATCGTTATCTTCTGGAACAAAAATATCAAATAATCTTTGGAAAGACACACAAATTTTCATGGAGAATGGCATCATAGTTTTTATTTTTGTTATTAATTTTTTAAATGTGTATTGCATAACGAAGAAAGTGCAGTGTCTGCTTAAACTCATCTGACATTTTGTTGTGAGTTAGGAGTGGGGTGGGGAGAAATAGAAATGGTGAATACAGGCTGGTAAGTCACTTATCAAGTCTGGAGATAAGGAACAAACTGAAATGAGAATCACGATTGGTCTGGTAGACCATGTGGCTGCTCTTGCCAGTTGACTGTGGGCATTAGTGATGTGTGTTACTGTTGGCTCGAGGGAACAAAGAGCTGATGTGCCAACCTTTTTCTGTCTTCCTTTATCACAGAGACCCCAAAAGCTTGAGCAATAAGACAAAAAACAGCCTAACCCCCTGAGTCACCCATGGTTGAAAAAGGGTTTCCTAGGAGAGATGCAAGAACCAGATTGGACTTCATGAGTGTGAGATGAACTCTCATTGTAGTAAATCTCTGGGATTGGGGGTTGTTTCTGCAGCACAGCCCAGACTATACTGACAGAGTAAGTTACAGGCAGGCAAACTTCATTGTAAAAGCAGCCAAGGACGATGAATGGAAAATGAAGATTTGGGTTTCTTTGGGCTATGAAAAAGAGGAAAAGGTGTATTCTTTCTTCCTATGCACATATGAAGTATTATGGTCTAATAGCCAGGAATTTTAGAGATCCGAGAAAGATGAGTTAGCTTCAAAATGCATATATGACCGGACAGTAAATTCACATGCAATACAGTCTGTCTGCTTTGGGAGTTAAGCATATTATCAACAAAACATTATAACTTGATTCTCTCATTATACCTCAGTTTTATTATAAAACAAAAATTAAAGTGAATTCTAAAGTAGGCCTTGAATGAGGTAAGTCCTTTCATTCTAGCTCCCAAGCCATTTCAGGTTTTACTTATCGTTGAATCCTCAAGCCCAAAGCAAATTGCCTGATACACAGTAGGTATCCACAATTCTTGGGTGACTGAATGAAAATGAAATTTTTGAACACAATTAATTTTAATCTTGCTTATCGTTTAATTTCTAAGAGTTAATTTGAACCCTAGATAGAGAATTCTTTTTCTATCTTTTTCTGAAAGGCAGGCATCCTCTAGGTCTGAAAGCTTTCATGACAAATTAATTTTACTTTAAATCAGTGTGAATGGATGGATAATACATTTTGGAAAGTTATACTTAGAAGTATATTGAAAACAGATAGAATGCCTGTGTTTCCAGATGTGACATAATAATACGTAAATAAAATTTGAAATAACCACATTATAGCATAGAGAATTTCAGTATCAAGAAATATTGTTTATTCTGAGTCATGGTTAATTTTATTCTTGAAATCTATAAGCAAAAGGGCAAAACTAAAGGGAAAAATGGATATATTTTAAGCTGAAATTTATGAACAAGAAATTGAAAAACATAATAGGCCACAATGCGCTGCATTTCAACATTTAAGAGGCTTTAATATCCATATTTTCCTCTGATGTGCAATTACACAAACTTATAATCCTTGAAAAATTGTTCTTATTTTTGTTGCTAGAATTGGTTGTAATAAGAATAACAGATCTGTTTAGAAATATGCCTGGATGATTATATTTGAACAAACATCATGGTAATAATTTGTATTTTTGAAAATGCTAGGATTTTGGAAGAATGCATAAAGTTATTAACTTCTGTTTCTCAAAGACTTAGGTCTTATTTTGTTTTGATTAAGACCAGGCAAAAAATCCAACTTTCAGTTAATGGACATGGAATTCTAGATCTAGTTGCTACAACAAGATCCAAATGGAGCTCAAAATACCCGCTGAATGATACCTGTGAATTGCCAGCTTGAGATCGTCACCAAGAGTTCTGCAAGCTGAATGTTCTATTGGATTCCTGAGGACTTGCTTACAATGCAGTTATATATGTAACTGATAAGAACTAATTAGTAACTACTAGACTGTGAGGACTCTTCCTTTGGCTTTTAAGCAAAGTCCTTGATTTAGTGTTGAATATGTTTCTAAAAAATTGGTACTTATTAAATAGAGTGGAGTGGTGATTTGAATAATATTAGGCTACATTAACCCTGAACTTGCCAAAGCAGTCCAGAAATCCTGGGCAAGGGCTGTTCATTGCGGGGGCATCAGTGGTGGCCAAGCCCTGGCATTCTTTTATACTTTCAAGGGAGGGCAAAAGTCTGAAGTGGGAAAGGACTCAGCCATATTTAATACAATATAAATTTAGTATCATGGAATAATTCATACCCCTTACATATAAATTATGTAACCTTCATACTGTGTTGCAAACTGTTCTTTCTGCTATACGTTAAACAGATGGAGAGAATTAGCTTATGGAAGAAATGGCCGGCATTGTGGTATCCTTGCTAAAACTGTTTGAGGGAGATGTAAACCTTTGGTGAAGACAGTGATGCAATCGCCAATGACTTTAAGGATGCGATAGGTAGGATTTTAATGTGGAGATTAAGGACGGGAGTAGTGTTTAGGTACACGAGTGCCAACACTCATTCCAGCACCTGCAGATCTGATGGCTTGTGAAAGCATCATTTGTAGGAATTTTCTTGTATTCTTTCAGAAGCGTAGCCGTGTTGACACATATGATGAAAAATAATCCTTAAACCCACAGGGAAGATGGTGTTCCTGACCCTGGAGGGATGAAATGAAGAGACAGTGCCTAGCTATAGTCTAGGTCTCAAACTCTAGCAAACATCAGCATCTCCAGGAGGGTTTGTTAAAACACAGATTGCTGGATCCCATTCCCAGAGTGTCCAATTACATAGGTTTAGGGTGGAGGCCTAAAATTTTGCCTTTCTAATGAGTTTTCAGGTGATGCCGCTGCTGCTAGTTGCCAGGGATCTTCACCTTGAGAACGACTGGTCTGGATGTTGCATCCAGAAGCCAGAATGATCCACCCCTTAGCATCCAAAGTCCAAACAATGGCCCGCAAGGCCCTCCATGATCTGGGCCTCGGCAACCTTTCTGACACCATCTGCTGCCGCTCTTCTGGTTGCTAGCTCTTTCCCAGGCTCACCGTTCTCCCTGCTGTTCCTTAGACATGCCAAGCTTGTTCTGCCCTCGCTTTCTTTGCAACTGCTGGTCCTTCAACACAGAATGCTCCACTGTGAATCTGCAAATGGCTCGCCACCTCATTTCATTTGTTCTCTGCTCAGAGAAGCCTTCCGTAACCACCCTATTTAAAATCCCTCCTTCTGCATAGTTCCACTCTCATCACTCTTATCCCTTCCTTGACTTAATTTTTTCACATCATTTTCACCTGAAAAATTATTTATTTGCTAATAGTCTGTCTCCTCCTAAGAGACAGACTATTGGTTGGTTCACTGCTATATTCCCAGCACATAAGAAGGTATCTGATACATGTTAGGCATTCAATGCATATTTGTTAAATGAAAGGATGATTAACTAATTGAATAAATGAATTGAAGAAAGACAACTGCAAATAAGCCAGCCTCCAAACTGACAGTCAGTGGGGTACAGGTACAAGTTTTAAAAAACCAAGCCTGGGTCTAGGGAAACAATCTATAAATAAGAATATGAATTACATAGAGTATTTGTTAGGCAGAAGGTAGGTTGAATCATATCCACTCATGGGAGCCACTTACGCACATCTCTTCCCAGCCCCACATTCAAGGTACATTGATAGCTTGAAATCAGCTACTGTGGGAACATTTACACCAAGGGAATAGGCAAGCAGCACAACTCATGGCTTGTTTTTGTCAGAGAGCCCATTTATCAGCTCACCACTCATCATATCCACAGATTAAAACATATCCCACTACTCAGAGCCACTTACGCACATCTCTTCCCAGCCCCACATTCAAGGTACATTGATAGCTTGAAATCAGTTACTGTGGGAACATTTACACCAAGGGAATAGGCAAGCAGCACAACTCATGGCTTGTTTTTGTCAGAGAGCACATTTATCAGCTCACCACTCATCATATCCACAGATTAAAACATATTCCACTACTCAATTTGATAGCCCAGCCCATGGATCTGTCACCAAGACCAGGGTGAGACAGGCTAGTCACCAACTGAAGGAGAAAAAGGAACATCTCAGTAGAACAGATGGGGACAGATTGGGAGAGCTCATCCGAATCCTGTTCCAAGATGTTTATTCAGTGGGATTGAACATCTACTCTGTCCTGCATGTGCAATTCAAACCTCAAACAGGTGGACATGGCTGTATGTGTGTGTGTGTGTACGTGCGCACGTGTGATAGCCACACTTCTCTCCTGCTGCACATGTGCTATGGGGAAACCGGTCCCATTCCTGAGTCTAGGGGTGAAATGTAGGACTCAGGCTCTTCTGATTCACCCTAAAATCAAACCCAATAATGGATTTTCAGTGACACCAGTCAATAAATTTTCCTCTCTCTTACTTACTTAAATGAATCCTGACTATACACTGCCTTTTTTTGAAGGCAGGATATAAAATAGTACAAGCCTAAGTGTGAGTATAAGGAAATAAAATACTTTATTTTATTTAGTATTATATATGTCACGTACTTAAGGACATGACAGTGACAGAATGGAGTAAGTTCCAGTAAAAATTATTTTTAATATTGGTAGTCATGTGAATCTACTCTTTGTCTAAACATGTTTTC
>NW_007759428.1:6259-6585 GCF_000696425.1 Galeopterus variegatus | reverse complement strand
CCAGTACCATGCTGTTTTGGTTATTATAGCTTTGTAGTATAGTTTAAAGTCAGGTAGATTAGGACCTCTAGCTTTATTTTTTTTGTTCAGCGTTGCTTTGGCTATTCGTTGTCTTTTCTTATTCCAGATAAATGACTGTATAGTTCTTTCCATTTCTGAGAGAAATGTCATTGGAATTTTGATGGGGATTGCATTGAATTTGTATATTACTTTGGGTAGTATAGTCATTCTCACTGTATTGATCCAGGAGCATGGGATGTATTTTCATCTTCTTGTATCCTCTCTAATTTCTCTCAGGAGTGGTTTATAGTTCTCGTTGTAGAGAT
>NW_007759428.1:0-546 GCF_000696425.1 Galeopterus variegatus | reverse complement strand
AGTACCATGCTGTTTTGGTTATTATAGCTTTGTAGTATAGTTTAAAGTCAGGTAGAGTAGGACCTCTAGCTTTATTTTTTTTGCTCAGCATTGCTTTGGCTATTCGTTTTCTTTTCTTATTCCAGATAAGTGACTGTATAGTTCTTTCCATTTCTGAGAGAAATGTCATTGGAATTTTGATGGGGATTGCATTGAATTTGTATATTACTTTGGGTAGTATAGTCATTCTCACTGTATTGATCCAGGAGCATGGGATGTCTTTTATGTCTTTCCATCTTCTTGTATCCTCTCTAATTTCTCTCAGGAGTGGTTTATAGTTCTCGTTATAGAGATTTTTCACATCCTTAGTTAGATCAATTCCTAGGTATTTTATTTTTTTGGCGGCTATTGTGAATGGGCAGGCTTTCTTGATTTCTCTTTCTGCTTGTTCACTATTGGTGAATTGAAATGCTACTGATTTTGAGTGTTGATTTTTTTATCCTGCCACTGTGCTGAACTCATTTATCACCTCTAAGAGTTTTTCTGTAGATGATTTGGGCTGTTCGA
>NW_007759427.1:0-6585 GCF_000696425.1 Galeopterus variegatus | reverse complement strand
CCCCCCCCCCCCCCCCCCAGTACTTAGGTAATCTACAAATTTATGATAGTCAAGTTTAGGGCACTAACTGCTGAAACATTGGAGTCCAGTAATGGTTTGGTACAATGGCAGGTAGCAGAAGTTAACATGGGGCACCTACCCATACCTGGTGCAATGGTCTGAATGTATGTCCCCTCCAAAGGTCACATGGAACTTAATCCCTAATATGGTATTTGAAAGGTAGGACCTTTAAGAGGTGACTGGATCATGAGGACTGTGCCCACGTGAATGGATTAAGGGGTTAATGGTTTAATGGGCTGTCAGAGAGTAGACTGGTTTTCAAGGAGAGCACACAGATGTGCCCTTGGCTCAGCCTCCTTAGGTGATCCCCCATGTTGCCACGGGGCTCTGTACAGAATTCCCACCAAGAAGGCCCTCACCAGATACACCGCTGGACCTTGGACTTCCCAGCCTCCAAAACTGTAAGACCTGCTCACCCACATGTGCCATGCGTGGGCCCCAGGAGACTGGCCCACACCATTTCTGAACATCTCACAGTGCTTGGCTTTTCTCTTGTGCAACAGTCTCTAAACCTGGCTACACGCCACAGTCACTGGGAACTTCAAGACAGGTTTGATCCCACAGCCCTGCTGCTGGATACTGCAATTCCTTAGTCAGAGGTGGGATCACAATATGTGTAAGCTTACCCTGATGATTACAATGTGAAATCACAACTCGAGAACAAAGAATATCCACCTTCCTGACAGGAGGGAGAACGGGAGCAGGATTCCAGTTCCCTTCACTCTGACTAGGGCAGTGATTCTGTCCATAATGAGGTGAGGGAAAAGAAATTGTGACTGCCAGGCGACACAGACCAGGCTGTACTGCTTCCTATTTATTTTTCTGCAGACAAGATGTGTAATTTACTTAAGTTTTTTCTTAATGAAGAAACAGGCAATTTTTTGAGGCAGAAAATTTTTGTTAAAATATTTTTTCTCACATCAAAGAAACAATGTTTGTACATTCTAAACAGCTCTAATAAAATTTCCTTTCAAGGCTCATGTACACAACCAGAACCTTATTCAATTCAAATATGAAATGTAAACAGAAATGTGGTTTTTCTATTAACTAGTGTTGAACCATAAAAAAATGTGGAGATATACAGAATGAAAACACTTTAAAGAATCTGAATTTAATTCAAATACAGGATTCCCATAGGAAAAAAGTTAAAGTGTTATAAAGATATTTACTACAGCAATATGGATAAGTATTAATAATTCCATTACTTAATATTAGAACTGCTACATATTATATTAACCTAAGTTAAATACAGTA
Source organism: Galeopterus variegatus (assembly GCF_000696425.1). Classification (NCBI taxonomy): domain Eukaryota; kingdom Metazoa; phylum Chordata; class Mammalia; order Dermoptera; family Cynocephalidae; genus Galeopterus; species Galeopterus variegatus. The sequence continues at coordinate 5,271 of NW_007759427.1, read as the reverse complement.
ATTACTACCATATAAAATACATGCATATTTACCAAGATCAAAAGAGAATGTGGAATGACAATTATAATGTTTTCTAGCAAGTTTATTATCAGCACAATAACAAAAAAAATTCCACAAGCCTTGCCCTGAGATCCATCTTTCTATAGAAATAAGGGACTCTTCTGTATTTACATTCTCTAATTCTTCCTCAAACTTTCAACGGCATCACTTTGTGTTCTGTGTCTACAATTTAGTCAAAGATCTACCTTCCTTTCTCTCTTAAAACACCCGGGATAACCTCACAACAAAGGCTTTGCTACAAGAGTTAATCATGAACAAAACCCACAAACATAATTATTACAAAATAACTTTTTTACATATCACGTGGAGAAAATGTATTTTTTTTGGCATGAATCAAGATAAGCTCAGTGGTCATGTCCTTCATGAAACAGTATCTTATGAGGACCATTTGTCGAATGCTTTAATTCCCAAACCAGGAACCCAAACCCTTAAAACAACCTTTTCCCAGTTGTGACACATTACTGTTGAATTTTATAACCAACTTTTCCTCTTATATATCCTATTTGGCACAAACTTACTACGTACATAAAGCACACCGAGATTTACTTTGTTTTGAAACTGGGAACCTGGGGGCCCTGGGGATCCTGGGGACAGGGACAGAGACCTGTGGTGTGCTGAGTCACTGGTCACTCTTCACCTCACAGGCACCTCTGTGCCCTGAAGGCCAATGGCCTTTGTCTCTCTCCCTCCCCACCCCGTCAACTCCCCGCTGGCAGGGATCCTGGAAGACTGCTTTGCACTGTCACAGGAGCAGCACAACATAGGAGTTTCTTCCCGTTTTAGAAATGTATTCTCTAAATGTAAAAAGCACCTAATCAGACAAATACACTGTGCTTCGAATTGCTGTGCTGTGGCCACTCACATTTTAAAGACACACCCAGAGAAAAGGAATTTAATCCAGTAATTGGAGGTGGAGAGGAAGCTGCATTTGGTTCCCAGCTATGTTAGTATACAGAGGCTCCCTCGAATAAACTTAGTCAAGACGGAGACTTGGTTTATATTTTCCCTCACATAGTGCCCCCCCTCACATGGCTGCTTTCTAATCAGTTGGTTCTGCCATAGCCACCATACCCTTAGTTCTCCAGATGATTGTATTAGCATAGACAAGCATATTAAAATAAAATAGACAGTCTTGTTAACGTCAAATGCTTGCCTATTTATAGTGTGGAACAATCACCCCTGAGTGTATTCATCGCCACTTAAACAAAATGCTTCCTGTGGACAAGGGCAATCACTCCCCTCTAGTGTGGAATGCCAAAACAGGAAATTAAAATTAGCTGTGGGATAAAAAGAACTGTACAACATTTATTAAATTAGGATGTGCCTATTCTGGAAGATGATCTGTTTTACGTAAAGATCCTCGGGCTGAAGGTGAGGTTAGAGAGAAAAAGGAGAGAAACCTTTCACAGACTGGAAATCCTGAAGGAACAAAGCAGGCGAGTGCTGAAAGTTGTCGCTGTAGATGAAGGGGAGAAGCGGAGGCCAAACGTACAGCCACCAACGTCCTGTAAGCGCTCAGGAAAACAACTCAAACACACCCTGTTACACGGAGGCCTAGCTGACTACGGAAGACACAATGGCGGCGCCGGGGCACAAGGCAAAGCCCCCCGCTCTTGCTCCACAGCATGCGCTGAGAGGCTAGCACGGTGTTCTTCTCACAGACACAAGGAGCTCAGGAGCCACCAGAGCTCCTGCAGCAGCAGCATCTGCCCCGACACCAGGGCAGGCCTACTACACGGTAACCAGTCACCCCAGGGGAGGGGGTGCCAGCAGTGCCTGACCCCAAGTAAGACATGAGTAATGACAACATAAAAATTAAATTAGGACTCAAATCTGAGTGAGAAGAAACTCATAGAGGGAAGTTTCCCAGGGTAACAGTGCTGTCTCCCAGCTGCATTCATCAACACGGCGCATACAGTATATTGCTAGCCCCAAGTGTCACAGGAAGGAAACCACCTAATACAAATGACTATTTTATTGAATAAGGACAGTTGTTGAATTATGAAGTCCTTTCTATTAGGCCTGCTCTATTTAAGTTTGTATATTCTCCTGTTTTTGACTAACTTATGTACTGAATTCACTCTGGATTTGTTACTTTCTCAAATCGGTCCATCAAATAATGTGCTTGTTTGTCTACCATTCTCTGGGCTTTTCCACTGTTTCTAATCGGTATTGGCAATCCTATCAATACATTCAATACCTAACTCTACTATCGTTCTGCTCCACTGAAAGTTATCAACAGGTATGAGCACCTCACAGAGACATTACTCTGTGACTCAAGAAAGACAGCCTACGTTAAAGTTCTTTCTGGGAGGTTTGTTTTTATGCAAAAAATAATCAGTCTTAAATCAACACTTAGCCTTTCTCTGAAACTCTTCTCAAAACATAGTCTTCAGTTTTCTGTTGTCTCATTAAGCTGAAAAGAAGCTAACTAAAATCTAGAGACACAAGATACACAAAATGCACTTTCTTCTGTGAGTAGTTATCACAGGTCTAAACTCAGGTCTTTAAAAGCAAACAAAATATTTATGCCTTCAAAATATTCTCCTCCTCACATTACAGGAGGAAAATGACTGTGGGTGATGGGTGTGTGAAGACTTTTTCATCACCATACTTTGAATGACCATTTTTACCAAACAAAAACAAAGCAACAAACAAACAAGCAACAGGCTAGCAGAATCAGACTCATGAAATTGACAGGCCTCCTGAAGTTATTCATAAGGAGTAGAAGCTGCCTTCACAGGATCATGAGAGAGATCACTTTGGGAAGACTGAGCAGAATAAAAATCCAAAACCAAAACCTTTCAAACACTGGTGAGAACTGATACTCCCAAGTAAGATTCTTTTTTTTTTTTTTCTCTCTTTTTGTCTTTTTTTCGTGACCGGCAACGGATCGCAACCCTCAGTGTCGTGCCTGTACCGGACCGGGACCGGCAACGGAATCGCAACCCTCGGCATTGCGCCCGCACCTCACTCAGCCAGTGAGCGGCCAGTCCGTATGTGGGATCCGAACCCTCGGCGGGAGCGCCACCACGCTTCCCAAGCAGCACACTGTAGCAGTGCGCCACCGGGCCGGCCCCTCTCTTTTTGTCTTTTTTCGTGACCGGCAACGGATTGCAACCCTCAGTGTCCCGCCCGTACCAGACCGGGACCGGCTACGGAATCGCAACTCTCGGTGTTGCTCCTGCACCTCGCTCAGCCAGTGAGCGGCCAGTCCGTATGTGGGATCCGAACCCTCGGCGGGAGTGCCGCCGCGCTTCCCAAGCGGCGCACTGTAGCAGTGCGCCACCGGGCCGGCCCCCAAGTAAGATTCTTTAGCAAAGTATATACCACATCACCTAAGCAAAAACTTAGACTTTATTTTGAAACATCAAGTCAAATGCATTGCCTACTTTATCAGAGATCAATAATCTCACATTTACCTTATCATTCCTATTTCTATTCCATTTGCATCTGAAAGATGTGAGGCAGCTAATGATTTAATGGTGCACTCAGACTCACTGGTGCGGCTCTGTAAGAGGCCAGAAGTCTGCCTGTGCGCAGAGAGATGACAACTGCACACGCCCATCAATAAGCGGATCAACTGATCCCCACATGTGCCCTTGTGGAACAGCACCTCCAGAGATGCCCCTGGAATGTGTGATGTCTCATCCCAAGGACGAATCTGGTGACTGCCATTTTGGGGTAAGCATCCCTAGCTCTCAGGGTTTCAAGATGGACACCAGGGGCCTCTGGAAACATTGTTTCTAACACCGGTAATTACCGTTTTATAAGATATATCACTGCATGAAAGGCATGGCAAAGTAATTCCACTATTTTAAGGAAAAAACAATGGGGCAACTGATACCAGATAGCCAAATCTCCAGGAATAAAGGAATAATAAGCCTTTAATATAAGATATAATACTATATTAAATTGAAAGGTGCAGTAAAGGGACTGGATTAACCTTTCTGCCTGAAATAAAAAAAAAAAAAACAGACAACGTATACAAAGCGGTAGTTTTTAAGGCTATGGACATTGGACTATGAAAGACAGACATTTCAGAGAGATAGGAAACAAAAAGGTCCCAACTACTCCAGCTTCCTGCATGGAGAGTTTCCAGGCTGCGGTGCAGGGGCCTTAAGTGAGTCCTCAAGATGAGGGCCTGGTGGGGAGAGGTGCAGCCAGGGAGGACGCTGCAGATGAGGAAAGGAAGTATTCAGCAGAGCATGACGAGCACGTGTGTGAGGAAACCACTCAAGGCCAGGGAAAGAACCAGAAGGTTTAGAGGTAACAGTGTCTGGGGCTCATCCGGGGCTTGGAATAGTGGCCTCCTGCCAGCCAGACAGGAAAACCACAGAGTAGTCAGAAAGGTCTTGTCTCCATGGTGCGGACAATCAACCCTGGACACGACACTGCTCAGCTCCACCTAGCAAATCTTAGAAGCAAGACTCAGAAAGATGCAACTGTTTCCAAAAAATCTGTGTCCAGAAGAAAGAACAAGAACATTTATAAGAATACAAGAATGCCCAGCACAAAAGTTAAAATGCATGTCTGACATTCAATCAAAGATTATCAGATATGTAAAGAAGTAGAAAAACAAAAGCCTTAATGGGGAGAAAAATCAATCAGTCAAAACCATGTAGAATAGAACTAGTCAGAAACAGACAGGATAGAACTAGCAGACAAAGATAATAAAACAGCTATTATAACTGTATTCCATATGTTCAAAAAGTTAAGTAGAGACACAAAAGGTACAAAAAAGATTCAAACTGAAACCTACAGAGGAAAACAATGCATGAGATGAAAATTACACCAGATGGTATTAAGAGGAGATTAGACATTGCAGAAGATTAGTAAACGTGAAGAAATAGATAATCTAAATAGCTCTGTATCTACATAGCAAATCTGAGTTTAAGACCTTTCCACAAAAAGCCAAGAAGGCATCACTAGGAAATTCTCTCAAACATTTAAGGAAGAAAAAAATACCAATTCTATGTAACCTCTTTCAGAAAATGAAGAGGTGGGAATATTTCCCAAATCATGAGGCCAGCACTACTTTCATATAAAAACTGGACAAAGCCATAACAAGAAATCAACACACCAATACCGCACATGATCAGAGACGCAAAAATTAACAAAATGTTATCAAATTAAATCCAACTATATATATATATATATATATAAAATACATCAGGACCAAGTGGTATTTATCCCAGTAATGAGAGACTG
>NW_007759426.1:11770-12491 GCF_000696425.1 Galeopterus variegatus | reverse complement strand
TTGTTAAGAATAACTGCATGTACATACACAATCAAATGAAGCTCAGCTGTAACCTTGCACCGCATACAAAATCAACATGAATTAGATCACACAACTAAATGAAAGCTAAACTATCAAATTTATAGAAGAAAGTACATTTTTAAAATATCTGTGATCTTGGGATAGGCAAAGATTTCTTAGATAAAACAAACAGAAATGATAAAATGTAAAAGAAAAAAAATTGATGAATTGGACTTTATTAAGGTTAAAAATTTCTGCCCTTCAAAAAAAAAAAAAGAAAGGAAATGAAGAGACAGCCCAGGCTGTGAGAAACTATTGTAATACATATATCTGCAAATGAACTGGTACACAGAAAATATAAACAATCCTTACCACCGAATAATAAAAAGACAACCTGATTTTTTAATAGGCAAAATATTTCAATAGACACTGACCAAAGACATATGAATAACAAATAAGCACATAGACAATGATCAACATCATCTTTAGAAAAATGCAAACTAAAGCCACAATGAAATATCACTGTATACCCACTAAAATGCTAAAAATTAAACAAATTAACAACACCAAGTATGGGCAAGGAGTGGAACAACTAAAACCACTTAGACATTGTTGATGGGAATGCAAAATGATAAAGACTCTTAGGAAAACAGTTTGGAAGCCTCTTAAGTATACGTGCACTTCCAATAAAACACTGAAATACCTCTGCATATGTTAATTG
>NW_007759426.1:6210-6585 GCF_000696425.1 Galeopterus variegatus | reverse complement strand
ATTAAAGTAGAAATTTTAAAAGGATCTTGATACAAATGAAAACAAAAACACAACCTACCAAAACTTATGGAATGCAGTAAAAAAGTTCTAGGAGGGTATTTTATAGGAATAAATGCCTACATTGAGTAGAAAGATCTCAAGTAACAAAACTAACTCTGCATTTCAAGCAACTAAAAGAACAACCAAAGCCCAAAGTTAGCAGAAGAAAAGACATAACAAAAATCAGAGCAGAAATAAATAAAATAGAGACTAGAAAAACAACTGAAAAATTAATAAGACTAAGGGATTTTTGAAAACATAACAAAATTGAAAAACCTTTAGCTAGACTAAGGAAAAAAGAGAGAAGACTCAAATAAATGAAATCAGAAATGAAAG
>NW_007759426.1:0-575 GCF_000696425.1 Galeopterus variegatus | reverse complement strand
GATTGTGCTCTTGGTGTTGTCCTTACAAAATCATGGCCAAATCAAAAGTCACCTAGTTTTTCTCTGTTATCTTCTAGGAGTTTTATGGATTGGTACTTAACACTTAATTTTTTTAAAATACCATTTCCTACTATGTTTGTCCTGACATACAAGAATTCCTAGAAAAGAAAGTGTGTTCTGCCCTGGCTTTTCTGACTAATTATTCTTTACTTTCTTTCATGAATTTAGACCATTTCAGTCTATTAGTCTATTGCTAAGTGAGGTTTTTTTCCTTGAAATAACTTCTATTTCTTTTCAATTAATTGCATGAGTTTAAAACAGATTGCAGCAGAACTAAAATGAAAGAGAACTGTTATTTTCATAACAATAATGGGAGTACTTCCTGGTAAAACTTGCCAGACAGTTTTAGTCGTCTTCAAGACAACTAAGGGATTGACTCTACCAAGGAACCTATAATTGCCCAGGTCCCATTTTCAAGGCTAGGGCAGACCATGTTGGGGCAGGAGAACATAAAAGTAGACAAGATGGAGGGGGATGCCACCTGCCAAGTTCACAAAGAGTTGGACACACTAGTG
>NW_007759425.1:6660-7393 GCF_000696425.1 Galeopterus variegatus | reverse complement strand
AGATCTATCTGTAATTGTTTGAGGAACCTCCAAAGCATTTTCCATAAAGGCTGCACCATTTCGCAGTCCCACCAACAGTATAGGAGAGTTCCCTTTTCTCTGCAACCTGGCCAGCATTTATCATTCTCAGTCTTTTGGATTTTAGCCATCCTAACTGGAGTGAGATGGTATCTAAGTGTGGTTTAGATTTGCATTTCCCAAATGCTGAGCTATGCTGAGCATTTTTTCATGGGTCTATTGGCCATTCATATAACCTCCTTTGAGAAATGCATGTTCAGTTTCTTTGCCCATTTTTTAATTGGGTTACTTGTTTTGTTGTTGCTGTTGTTGTTGTAAAGTTGTTTGAGTTCCTTGTACATTCTAGATATTAATCCTTTGCCAGATGTATATTTTGCAAATATTTTCTCCCACTCTGTTGGTTGTCTTTTCACTCTGTTAATTGTTTCTTTTGCTGTGTAGAAGCTTTTTAGTTTGATGTAATTCCATTTGTTTATTTTTCCTTTGGTTGTCCGTGCTTTTGTGGTCATATTCATGAAGTCTGTGCCCAATCCTACTTCCCAGACAGTTTCCCCTATGTTTTCTTTAAAGAGTTTCATTGTTTCAGGGTGTATATTCAATTCTTTAATCCATTTTGAGTTGATTTTGGTATATGGTGAGTGTTATGGGTCTAGATTCATTCTCCTGCATATTGATATCCAGTTTTCCCAGCACCATTTGCTGAAGAGGCAGTCTC
>NW_007759425.1:6060-6585 GCF_000696425.1 Galeopterus variegatus | reverse complement strand
AATCTTTTCATTCTCTTAACAGTGACTTGCTCAAAGTAAAAGTGTTAAATTTTAATAAAGCTCAATTTACCAATGTTTTATTACATGGTTCACACATTTGATGTTTAATATAGAAAAACACTGCGAAACCTATTTAGATTTTCTTCTATGTTTTCTTCTATAAGTTTTATATTTTGTGATTTGCATTTAGGTCTTTTAATTTTTTTAATTTAATTTAATTTTATCAATATGCAATGTAGTTGATTTTCATGTCCCTTTACTGAATCCTCCCACCCCTCTCCCTCTCCCCACTCCATCAATATCATAGCTGTTTGCTTGTCTTAACAAGTTCAAGGAATTGTGATTGCTCTGTCTTCTTCCCTGCCCCCCATTTGTTTGTGTATTTATTTATTTATTATTATCTCCCACAAATAAGTGAGAACATGTGGTATTTCTCATTCTGTGCCTGACTTATTTCACTTAATATAATTTTTTCTAAGTTCATTCATGTTGCAGTGAATGGTAGTATTTCATTTTTTTTTTTTT
>NW_007759425.1:0-1203 GCF_000696425.1 Galeopterus variegatus | reverse complement strand
CATTGAGATACCACCTCACTCCAGTTAGACTGGCTGTAATCAAACAGATGGTGAATAACAAGTGCTATCTACACATCCAACAAGGGATTAATATCCAGAATATACGAAGAAAATTTTTGCTATCTACACATCCAACAAGGGATTAATATCCAGAATATACAAAGAACTCAAGTAATTATAGAGTAAAAAAGTAAATGACCAAATTAAAAAATGGGCAAAGGAGCTGAATTGACATTTTTCAAAGTATGACATACAAATGGCCAACAGATACACGAAAAAATGCTCAACATCACTAGTCATCAGGGAAATGCAAATTAAAACCACATTGAGATACCACCTCACTCCAGTTAGACTGGCTGTAATCAAACAGATGGTGAATAACAAATGCCGGTGAGGGTGTGGAGAGAAGAAAACACTCCTGTACTGTTGGTGGGACTGTAAATTAGTACAACCACTATGGAAAACAATATGGAGGTTTCTCAAACAACTACAGATAGATCTTCCATATGATCCAGCAATCCCTCTTCTGGGTATGTATCCAGAGGAATGGAAGTTTATCACAGCTCTGTTTACAATAGCCAAGATATGGAACCAACCTAAATGTCCATCAATTGATGACTGGATAAGGAAACTGTGGTATATATACACCATGGAATACTACTCTGCCATAAAAAAAGAACAATATACTGCCATTTGCAACAACATGGATGAACCCGGAGAAACTTATGCTGAATGAAACAAATAAAGCACAGAGGGATAAATGCCACATGTGCTCAGTCATATGTGGGAGCTAAGAGAGAAAGGAAGGCAGGAAAGAAAGACCCAGTAGTGCTGCAGTCTAACAGAGGGAGGGAACATTCCTAGGGCTACAAATTGGAATGAAGGGGAGAAGGGGAGGGGGAGGGAAGTTGGGGGATAATTGGGAGGGGACACAGGGTCCAAAAGTAATTTCTGTTAATGGGGATACCCCCAGTATGAATCTGGCCCTCACATCATGGGCAGGAGGGGGGACAATTAGCTTTGTATCACATGAATATTCTTAATAAATAATAATAATAATAAAAAACCCTCTTTATCCATTGAATTACTTGTGCTCCTTTGTCAAAGACAGTTGACTATATTTGCATGTGTCTATTTCTGATATATTTTGTACCATTCATCTATGTATCTATCATATGCCATTTGCATACTTATCTTGTAATA
>NW_007759424.1:0-6585 GCF_000696425.1 Galeopterus variegatus | reverse complement strand
AAAAAAAAAAGAAAAAATGGCAAACACTTATATTTATCATCAATTTTTGACAAAGATGTCAAGGAAATTCAATGGAAAAAAGAATTTGCAACAAATGATATTGCAGCAATTGGATATCCACACGGAAAAAGATAAATTTAAACTCTTCACATCACACACAAAAATTAGCTCCAAAATGGGTCATAGACTTAAATGTAAGAGCTGAGCCCATAAGACTTCTGGAACAAAGCATAGGAAGAAAATCTTCATGACCTTGGGTTAGGCAGAGAGAACTTAGATACATCACAAACAGCATGATTCATAAAAGAGAATAATGGATCAATTGGACTTCATCAAACTCAAAAATTTTTTTCACTTCAAAAGACACCATTAAGTAAATACCAGTAAATGAAACTGTTCCAATTTCGTAAAGAGTTTGAACAAGCCACGGACTGAAAGAAACTATTTGTAAATCATATATCTCATGAAAGACTTCTATCCAGAATTTTAAAAGAACATAACTTAATAAAAATAAGATAAAGAACTCAATTTAAAATGGTCAAAAGATTTGAATAGACATTTTACCAAAGAAGATATGTAAATAGCCAAAAGGCAGAGGAAAAGATGTTCAACATCATTAGTTATTTAACCACAAAATCCAACTTCACACCAACTAGTATGGTTAAAATAAAAAAGACAGACAGTAGCAAGTGTTGACAAGGATGTGGAGAAATTGGAACACTCACATTCCTAGTGGGAATGTAAAATAGTACAGCCACATTGGAAAACAGTTTGGCAGTTCCTCAAAATGCTAACTATGAATTTACCATATGATTCATTAATTTCACTCCTAAAAATCTCCCCAAGAGAAATGAAAATATACATCTATATGTACATGAAGACTACACATGAATGATCATAGCACCATCGGTCATAATATCAGAAACCACTGAAATGTCAATCAACTAGAAAATGGATAAACGAAGGTGGTATATACATACAATGGAATATTATTCTGCAATTAAAAGGAATGGAACACTCATAAATGCTACAACATGGAAGAACCTCAAAAACATTCTGTGAAATGCAAGTAGCTGGAAGCAAAAAACCGCACATTCTGTGATTCTATTCATGTGAAATGTCCAGAACAGGCAAATCTGTAGAGAGAGAAAAGTAGACTGTGATTGCCTAGGGCTGAGGTGAAATCAGAAATTGACTGCAATTGGCACATGAGATCTTTGTGGGCTGATGGAAATTAGATTGTGGTAATGGTTTTAAAGCTCTGTAAATTTACTCAAAATCATTGAATTTTATGCTTAGGTTAATTTTATGGTATGTAAACTATAATGAAATAAAGTTGTTTTAAAAAATCCTCTGTGATCAATTTATAGAGCAGTTTATCAAACTGCTTTGTTTTCCTCCAAACACTCTCAAACCTCTTCTCTTCACTGCCTTCCCCAGGTCCCACAACACAATAGCTCAGGGAGATCTCGTGGCTTGAAGAGTCTTGACTGGTTATTAGGACTCACGCTCCAATCTAGTCTAAATCAGAACTTCAATCCAATATCCAATTCCAAGTTTGTCCCTTCCCTCCACACCGCCCTGAACCACATCATGGGCCCCTGCTCTGTGAAAGAAGGAAGGGTTTCCTCTGCCACCTTCCTCCAGCTCCTTGTCCTTTCCCTCCACAGCTCCTGGTCTCTTTTTCTTCTTGGCGTGTTAGGAGAATGGGAAAAGGGACCAAGCCCTTTGCTGTGACGGGGGTGGTTGTTGCCCAGGCCACTTGAGGAGGTGTCAGACGACAGCTCAGAGGAACCAGGGTGCCTGCAAGAAGGGAGACCAGCATTTCTCTCTCCAGGATAGAGATGCACCATGGAGAGAGAATTCTCAGGGGAATTTGACCTAGGATGTTGCTGATCTCCTGGGAAATTCTGAGGGGAAGAGGCAGCTTAGAACAGCCCATTATGCGGGGAAAAGAAGCAGTTAATTTCCAAGGAGATGAGAGATATTCCCTAAGAACAGGAGTCCACCAACTATGGCACATGGGTCAAATCCAGCTCGTACCTGTTTTTGTATGGCTCACGAGCTAGAACGTTTGTTACTTTTTAACAGGTTAACAAAAATGAAACGATGAATATTCTTTCATGTTTAGTAGAGCACATTCACCTCATTTGTTTATGCCCTTTTGAAGAAAAGGTTTGTCGACCCTGGTTTAGAGCACTGATAGTGTCGCTTCATTGAGTGCATACCAGGTGTTGGCACATGTCTGGCACCCAGGCTCAGACATGCAAGCAGGACTGGAATATGGTGGCGAGAAAGCATAAAACCATAAAAACGTTAATTCTCCTTTGCTTTGATGTTCCAACTGCTGGGAATTTGTTCTAAGAAAATAATACCGAACTATGACAAATCCACATGCTTCATGGCTAATAACCATCAGCATTAGGAATCCATTTAAATGGCAACAATAGAAGAATGGTGAAGTGAATCATAGCCACTCACGTGACGAGCTACCACAGTAAATCAAAATGGCAATTTAAAGACCAAGCAGAAATTAACAAATGGACATATGATGTAATCACAGAAAATTGCATATGTGTAACATGCATGTACACCCAGGGTTAAAGGCTGGAAAGATGCCTGAAAAACAAACCCCAAGATCATATGCAAAATTTTAAAATGTGGTGGTTGTCACATTGCTGATTATTCAATCAACAGACATTTTAAAATCTGAAATAACAAAGTGACTTTTTTTTTTTTTTGGTAGTTTAACGACAGGGTCCCCTGATAGAAGTATCTGCTTCACACGTTGCAAACCACCCACCAATTCCTGGAGGACCAGAATCATGTCAACAAGCTGTCTAGACCAGGCTGCTCATGGCGAATTCCCTCATAAGGCTGAAGATCCAGCAGATGGTTTTCCACTCTGTGTTATATTTATTAACATTTAGCCCAGGCTTAATTGACAATACTAAATGTTGGTTCTTTAAACATTCAGTTTCATTATTTGCAGTGGTAATTTCAGTAAACAGTAGCTATTCCAAAGCTCTGCAGTGTGAAATTAAATTTGTTGGTTAATTAACTGGAAGAATGTAGCAACTTCATTCTGCTTAGAGATTGTGGCATTGGTGTGGCATTGAAATTAGTGATCTGTAAAATTACTCACAGTATAGCAAAGTCAAAACAATAGGAGAGATAAATTTATCAACTTTTAGACACTGGCAAGCACTGAGTTTCTTGAAACAGTGCTATTACAGAATTAACACACAGCCGTAATCATTAGAGGCTATTCCTGATGCATGCATAGGATTTAATAGTAAATTTCTCACTCGCTGCTTTAAGATTACTGTACTCCCTGAATTGTCTGCCTGGACAGTATTTATCTTAACACTGCTTTTGACTGAATATGAAGTTAAAGTGCTTTACTCTAATTTCAGTCGAAAGAAGAAGCAGTCAGAGAGCTGCCTTCTAGCTCGTTAGCTACATTACACCAATATTTTCTATTAGCTCATTATAAACTTTCCAGTTATAAATTATAACATTAAATACTTTTGAACAAAGACATTTTAAATGATTGACTTCAAAAGATAATCACCACCAAATGTTTGACCTCCATTAGTGGGCCAAAAACATTACAGATTATAATAATGAGATGCCTTTTTTTTTTTCACTTACTGAATTAGCAAGGATTAAAAGCATGGATAATTCCATTGTTAACAAAGGGGGTGAGAGAGCATCTGACACACTCTTTGAGAGGAGTAGAAATTGATACATTTATGAAAGCAGTACAGAGTGACCAATTTGCAGCTATTGAGGAGCAGCTACAGAGGACCCAAGATCTGCACTGGAGTGGATTGTAGCCACTTGCCACAGGACCCCAGTTCAGGTTGCTCCCCATTGCATAGAGAGACTTTAGAGTTTCTGGGCCCACATGCCCTGAAGCTGCCAGGCCAGAGAAGATGGGTGCAGTGGGACTTCCAGCCCAGGCCATCCCACTGCTGGGAGAGACCTAACAGCCTTGGGACTCCCACACCCTGAGCCAGCTGAGCCAGAGAAGACCAGCCCTACAAGAAATTCTCAAGGAAGTACTGGGTTTGATACCATAAAACAACCATCACTGCCATGAATATGCAAGAAAGAATAATGCCTACCAGCAAAACAAAAATGCTAAAAAAAAAAAAAGAGAAAAAAATAGTTTATCACCCCAAGAAACCAACAAATACAGAAGATAAACAGAAAATTAGAAAGAAAGGAACTAAAGATACTGAAGATATCTAAACAAAAATCAGTAAAATGCTAGGAGTAAATCGACACTTTTCAATAATAACTCTAAATGCAAAGGGATTAAAATCCCCATTCAAAAGACACAGACTGACAGACTAGATTAAAAAGATGGACCCAACCATATGCTGTCTTGAAGAGACTCACCTGACCTGTAAAGACACACATAGATTGAGAGTGAAAGGGTGGAAAAAGATATATCATGCAAATAGAAATGAAAAACGAGCTGGAGTAGCTATTCTTATATCTGATAAAATAGACTTTAAACTAAAAACCATAAAAAGAGATCAAGAAAGCCACTATATAATGATAAAAGGATCCATCCTTCAAGAAAACATAACAATTATAAATATATATGCACCCAATGTCGGAGCAGCCAGATTTGCAAAGCAAACACTATTAGATCTAAAGAAGGAGATAGACACTAACCCCATAATAGCATGGGACCTGAACACCCCACTTTCATCATTGGACAGATAATCTAGGCAAAAAATCAATAGAGAAACACAAGATCTAAACAATACTTTAGACCAATTGGACTTGGCAGATATCTACAGAACATTCCATCCAACAACCTCAGAATATTCATTCTTCTCATCAGCACATCAGTCATTTTCCAGGATAGATCACATGTTAGGTCACAAAGCAAGTCCCAACAAATTCAAAATAATGTGAATTATTTCATGTATTTTTTCAAATCACAATGGATTAAAATTAGAAATCAATAATAAATGAAACTCCAAAAACTATACAAACACAGGGAAATTAAACAGCATTCTACTTAATGACATGTGGGTCCAAGAAGAAATCAAATAGGAAATCAAAAAATTTATTGACACTAATAAAAACAATGATACATCATACCAAAACCTGTGGGATACTGCAAAAGCTGTACTAAGGGGGAAATTTATCACATTAAATGCTTACTTCAGAAGAATGGAAAGAAGACAAGTGAACAACCTAGTACTACACCTTAAAGAACTAGAAAAACAAGAATAATCCAAACCCAAAGTTAGCAGACGGAAAGAAATCATTAAGATTAGAGCAGAACTGAATGAAATTGAAACCCAAAAAACGATACAAAAGATCAATGAATCAAAAAGTTGGCTTTTTTGAAAAGATAAATAAAATTGACAAACCTTAAGCAAGATTAACTAAGAAGAGAGAACACCCAAATAACAAAAATTAGAAATGAAAAAAGTGATATTATCACTGACACCTTGGAAATACAAGATATCATTAGACACTACTATAAACAACTATATGCCAACAAATTTGAAAACCCAGAGGTAATGGAAAAACTACCAAAACTGAGCCAAGAAGACATAGAATATCTGAACAGACCAATAGCAATAAAAGAGATTGAAGCTGTTATCAGAAGACTCCCAACAAAGAAAAGCCCAGGACTAGATGTGTGCACTGCAGAGTTCTCCCAAACCTTCAAAGAGGAACTGATTCCAATTCTCTACGAACTGTTCCAAGGGATTGAAACAGAGACCATTCTCCCAAACTCATTCTATGAGGCAAACATCACCCTGATACCAAAACCAGACAAAGATGCATCAAAAATAGAAAACTACAGTCCAATATCCTTGATGAATATAGATGCAAAAATCCTCAATAAAATATTAGCTAACAGAATACAGCAACACATACAGAAAATTACACACCATGATGAAGTGGGATTCATCCCAGGGATGCAAGGTTGATTCAACATATGCAAATCAATAAATGTGATACACCACATAATAAAAGCAAAGACAAAAACCACATGATCATCTCTATCGATGCTGAAAAAGCATTTGACAAAATTCAACATCCTTTCATGATAAAGACTCTCTACAAGTTAGGCATAGACGGAAAGGATCTCAACATAATCAAAGCCATATACAATAAGCCCATTGCCAATATCATCCTGAACAGGGAAATGCTGAAAGCTTTGCCCTTAAAAACAGGAACTAGACAAAATGCCCACTCTCACCACTCCTATTCAATATAGTGTTGGAAGTACTAGCCAGAGCAATCAGAGAAGAGAAGGAAATAAAGGGCATCCAGATTGAAAAGGATGAAGTCAAGCAGTCCCTTTTTGTGGATGAAATGATCCTATATATTAAACAGCCTAAAGCCTCTATAAAAAAAAAAAAAACTCCTAGAGTTGATAAATGATTTCAGCAAAGTTGCAGGATACAAAATCAACACACAAAAATCAGTAGCATTTCTATACTCCACCAGTGAACATGCAGAAAAAGAAATCAAGAAAGCTAGCCCATTTACAATAGCCACCAAAAAAATAAAATATTTAGGAATAAAGCTGATCAAGGATGT
>NW_007759423.1:6133-6585 GCF_000696425.1 Galeopterus variegatus | reverse complement strand
TCCCAAGTCAGCTAGTTAGCGATAGAGCTGTATTCCAACCCAGTCAGGTCCTCAACCACTACATTATCCTGCTCCACTAAGAGATCTGCTATAGTTAACATAGGCAAAAAACAATTACGATTGGGTGAAGTAATTCCATGGCAACAAAAATGGAAAAAAAGAGAAAGTCTAGGGCAATAGGATTTTTTGTTTTTATTTTTTGGTTTTTATTAATTTTTATTTTGTCAATATACAATGTGGTTGATTATTATGCCCCATCACCGAAACCTCCCTCCCTCCCTCCCTCTCCCATCTCCCACCCAGCAATGTCCTTTCCATTTGCTTGTTGTAACAACTTCAAAGGATTGTAGTTGTTATATCTTCTTCCCCCCCCACCCCGGTTATTTTTTTGGTGTGAGTGAATTTATTTATTTATTTTTAGCTCCCACCAATGAGTGAGAACATGTGGTATT
>NW_007759423.1:0-534 GCF_000696425.1 Galeopterus variegatus | reverse complement strand
CAACTATAAGGAAGTTACTATTATTATCTCAACGCTGTCAGTGAAAAAAACAAGGCAAAAATATGTTAACTAACTTGTCCCAAGTCAGCTAGCTAGCGATAGAGCTGTATTCCAACCCAGTCAGTTCCTCAACCACTGTATTATCCTGCTCCACTAAGAGATCTGCTATAGTTAACATAGGAAAAAGCAATTACAATTGGCTGAAGTAATTCCATGGCAACAAAAATGGGAAAAAAGAGAAAGTCTAGGGCAGTAGGATTTTTTGTTTTTGTTTTTTGTTTTTTATTAATTTTTGTTTTGTCAATATACAATGTGGTTGATTATTATGGCCCATCACCGAAACCTCCCTCCCTCCTCCCTCTCCCATCTCCCACCCAGCAATGTCCTTTCCATTTGCTTGTTGTAACAACTTCAAAGGATTGTAGTTGTTATATCTTCTTCCTCCCCCCCGCCCGGTTATTTTTTTGGTGTGAGTGAATTGATTTATTTATTTTTAGCTCCCACCAATAAGTGAGAACATGTGGTATTTCTTTT
>NW_007759422.1:6358-6585 GCF_000696425.1 Galeopterus variegatus | reverse complement strand
AAATATGGACAGTCCATAATAATTTCCCACTACACACACACCACCACCACCAGCAACAACAACACAAACAGTAACAGCAATAAGAAACACAAACACACCAATAAGTTCTCTACCTTTTGACAGCCTGGATGGTTCCTCCTCGTATTTCAGACTTTAGTTCTTTTATTTTTTTTTTTGTTAATTCCTATTTTTATTTATTTTATTTTATTTATTGTAACATAGTTGAT
>NW_007759422.1:5779-6128 GCF_000696425.1 Galeopterus variegatus | reverse complement strand
TGTGTGTGCTCTAATTGTCTCCATGGTTCAGTGTGTCTTTCTGGCAGCACTGCAGACATCTCGGTTCTCAGCTTGCGGTTAGGGGCTTGGGTCACAATAGCACACCCAGAAGGGACTGCAGGAGAAACCACCATTACCATTAACAAGATGAAACCCAGATCCTGTTCATCTGGCAGCAGAGAGAGAATATTCTAGGAGGAGGGGCAGTTAGATTTTGCAGTTTCTAAATTCCTGGGAAATCCCTCAAAATCACTGCAGCCTCTCCAGTGCTGGGTTCTATTACTGTGGCTCAGGCGTGCAGCTTTGATTGGCCCATGGTGACGCACAGGCCGAGCTGTAATGTCTTTTT
>NW_007759422.1:0-977 GCF_000696425.1 Galeopterus variegatus | reverse complement strand
TTGTTATTCCAGATAAATGACTGTATAGTTCTTTCCATTTCTGAGAGAAATGTCATAGGATGAAAATATTGATTATAATAAGAAAAGTGGCAATTGATTTTAGGATAAATAAAAAAGTGTACTTATTGACACAAACAAAATTGTGTCGTAGCCAAAGCACTTAGAAACCAAAGAATTAACTTTAAATTTAAAAAATTTGTAAATGTGATGAAATGGGGAAGGACTTTGTAATCCTTTGTAATGATTAGACTTCCAGTCGGGGGCCCACATATATCAGTTATGCCATTGTTGGGTGAGCCTGCTGCCGGTTGGCTACCAGCAAGATGGTGCCATAAATTTGTTGCTCTACAGGGAGGATGAGACACAGGTCACCACTGATACCTTCTTGTCCTGGAGGGAAGTCAGTGCCTGGGATTGAGGGGCTTTCTGGAATGTGGGTTTTTCAATTTAAAACTGGGACAGCCTGGAATTGCCCAGGGTGAGTTGGCCAACCTATAACAGTGGGACATGTACTTGTGGGATGGCCAGTGAGAGTCAAGGATCTTGCTGTTCTGACCACATAGGGAATGAATATTTTCCTGAAGAGAAGTATGCAGAGCTGAGCAGAGAAGGAGTAGAAAAGCTGACAGATGGGTCACTCCTTTAATGGCCTTAATTTCCTTCTGCTGCACTTTTCTCAGCATCCTGTAGGTGGGTCTATTGTTTAGCACATTATTTACAGAAGGAAAACTGCTGCACAGAGCAGCCAGATGTGTTGGATGCAGTGAAAGCAGCTGCTTGTTTCATTGCAGATGATCTGTCCATCTGTCCTAGCTCTATCAAATGTAGCCCTTCCACCCCCCAAATGCTTGGCTGTGATCTGAGGCCTAGGAACATTGCATATGATCTTCAGATTTTCTTCTCTCAAGTTGTAAAACTCCAGGATTGGAGAATGGCCCCGAGTGGGCGAGATTGCATGTAACAGATCAAGAGTCAGC
>NW_007759421.1:0-6585 GCF_000696425.1 Galeopterus variegatus | reverse complement strand
CGGGAGCGCCACCGCACTCCCAAGCGGCGCACTGTAGCAGTGCGCCACCGGGCCAGCCTGTTAGAGCTCTCTTAACGGACTAAGGCATCAGCAGTATGGCACTAGAAGTTTTAAATTGTTTTCATTTATAAATGCATACAGATATAAAATAATTAGAAATAAATAAAATAAAATATAAACTATATAATGAAAAATTAAACATTTAAGTTTAAGGAAATTCTGAATAATTGTTCTTTAAGTTATGGTAAAATCTTCACGTACATAAACTAAACTAGAAAGAGCTTCTAGGGTTTTCTGCTTCATTAAGAAGTAAACAGTAAATTTACCCTACTGAAGTATTTACAATTTATATTTCAAATATTCGGTGAAGCAAGTCTGGGTTTTCTCCCAGACAAATACAGCATGAAATTATTGACTAAAGGTATTAGAGGCAGGGAATTATGTTCTGGCCTTAGTTCTGTCTGACTTTATCACCTTGGGGAGCATGCAGGGGTTACTTTCCCTCTGAGAGCTTAGGATCTCCCTTTTCTTTGATAGAGAATTGATTGCAGCATGATTGAATTGTTCTATCCATATGATTCTACAATTTCTTAACCCAGGTGTTACCTAAGCTCTCTAAGCTTTTGGAGACAATGTTAGGCTTGGCTATGGACATTCAAATTATTTTTAAAGTTATCTGTGAATCTTAACATAAGAGGGGCATCAAAGAGATTATATTTTTCTATATGCTTCTGCTTTCTAGGATTTTCCATACCCAGTGACTATTCTTTTTCTAGGTCATATATCAGAGAAAGTGAAGATATACTCCTTCATGATTCCAAAAAGAAAAGAGGGGAAAAAAGGAATGCAAACAAGAAAGAAAAAGAGAAAGACGGAAGGAAGGAAGGGAGGGAGGGAAGGAGGGAAAGAAAAAAGAACAAACACACAGCAAACAACCCATTGATGAGGGAGTCATCACACTGCTCCTGGCACAGTATGCAGTAAAATAACATATTGTACTTCTGTTCCAAAGGTATTTTCATTCATTTGCCACCTAGGGTTTCTCACTGGCTGTCTCCCACATTGCAACTACTTCTGGTCCTGCAAATCTTGGTGGCTCTAAATCATATCCTTCCTCTCTGTTTTTCTTTTTCTTGGCTTGCCCTGGGAACTCCAAATGTTTTTTCCATCTATTATGTTCAATATTTTAGATATTTTAAGCTCCTCATAAATTTGCCTGGCAAACACATTAATGTATTCTCAACACAAAGGGATATTTCAATTAACGAGATTAGCCTTCCTTGCAAGACATTATTGGTCATAAATTGCACAGCATTTTTTAATATTATAGCTCCAAATATGAGTTATGTATTATGAAATGGGGAGCTTGGAACATAAAAGTAGCAGCAGCAACAAGACAGATCTATGTTATAAGAAAACGTATGTTAGGAAGAGGAAATTATCTTTGTAATCAGACAACATACGTATATTAGGACACTTGCAAAAGGAGAGAAAAATTAATGTCTTTACATCATAATTTCAAACAAGTTAAAAATCTAAAAGATTCATGCCAAAAATGTCAAGATGCTTTACAGATACTAAACACTTTTGAAATAGGTGGCTGAATTGGTGTAGGTGTGAGATGGAAATTATTTACATAAAACTACAAATGGATGAATTTCTGAGGAAATTTTCCTTTTGGAGATCCCTGGAAACAAATCTATTGGTTAATATCTTAATAAGAAATTCAGCTACCTATAGAGCAAAAAAACCCTACTATTCCAATTGTTTAAAGTACCTAAAGGAAGATTACTTTTGTTAAACATAAATAGAGAAATTGAGAATATACCCCTTGCTGGTATTGTTTCAAGAAATTATTATTAACATTATGTAGCCAGTTATTATATAGGATTTTGAAAACTCCTTTAGTCCCAGCTTTAAGAAAGATATATGGAATAGCATTACTTTTGCGGATATAATAGAAAGTATAAAAATAAGATTAATATGTTTAGATTTTATATATATATATTTTTTGTCCTTTTTGAGACCGGCTGCACTGCGCTCAGCCAGTGAGCGCATCGCGCCGGCCTTTCCTATATAGGGATCCGAACCCGCAGCGGGAGAGCTGCTGCGCTCCCAGTGCCGCACTCTCCTGAGTGCGCCACGGGCTCGGCCCTAGATTTTGCTTATAT
The DNA here is from genome assembly GCF_000696425.1 of Galeopterus variegatus. Lineage (NCBI taxonomy): Eukaryota > Metazoa > Chordata > Mammalia > Dermoptera > Cynocephalidae > Galeopterus > Galeopterus variegatus. The sequence goes on along the minus strand of NW_007759421.1, from coordinate 4,414 downwards.
TAATTGAAATCTTGAGATCTGAATCTTTATAGTAACACTCCTTGGTTTATTAAAATTAAACTATTCTGGTTATGTAGAAGCTTTATGAAATATTGCTTTTGTTTGAGAGAACAAACAAAATGATCGTATTTCAGAGTGATGGTAGCTTTAAAAGTTTACACCTAAACTGGTGAATATCATGAATATCTCATAATTGTATGTAAATGTTAATATCGAGATGATTTTATCAGAAGAATTAAACCAAATGTATGCATAAAAAGATTACAAGAGAACTTGAAATAGAAGAATATATGCTAAATATGATTAAAAATGTCATATGAAGACAATTCAGGCTGTCATTTATTATTCACTTTAGTGGACAGGCCAAGTACCAAGTAATTTATACAAAAACTCCTACTTGAATAACTAGTAATTAATATATTCCAGGGTCCAAGACAGACCAGGAGGCAACCTGTACTAGATTCTTGGCATCATTTATGGAAAATATATGCAGTGTTGGCTTAAAGCTCATAACTCTTAGATTCTTTTGGTTTCTGCTATTGAGTTTGGTCACACAAGCACAACCTGGTTCTGACCATGTAATTTGAGGAAGTGGAAAAGCTCCTCCTCATTTGATTGTGTGGCCACCCAGAGACCAAAGTATCTTACAGGCTTTTGGTCATCAAATATGAAGATAAAGTATATCCTCATTACTGAGAAAAGACCCTCTGGGCTGCCCACTCTTTGTCTCTCATGACTGTGTCTTACTTTACCTTTTCTAAAACTTTATCTAAATATACCTTGTGAAGTTTCATAAGTCATTTCATTTACTCTAATCTGTGTAATTGCAAATAGTAATGCCATTATGCTCATTTTACAAATCAAAATTATCACATGCCTTCTCATTTTATGCTCAGGAACAACAAAAGAGTGCCCACTATAACCATTGCAATTGGATACTGTTTTGAAAGTTAAGGTCAATGCAATAGAGCAAGATCTAGAAAAAGAAGATGCAAATATTAAAATTATTTCTGAAATCATAATTGTATATGAGAAGATCTTAAAGAATCATTCAGAAGACTCAAATTTGAAAGAGCTCAATAAAATGGCCAGTGTTATGGGTCTCCAAGACCATTCTCAGGCTCAAGGATTCACTGGAAGGACTCAAAGGATTCAAAAAGCAGTTAAATTCATCACTGCAGTTTATTACAGAGAAAGAATAGAGATTAAAATCAGCAAAGGTAAAAGTATATGGCACAAAGTCCAGGGAAAAACTGTCATAAGCTTCCAGGTGTCCTCTCCTGGTGGACATAAGGACACACTTAATTCTACCAATAATGATGTGTGACAACACATGTAAAGTGTTGCCAATTAAGGAAACTCACCTGAGTCCTGGTTTCCAGGGTGTTTGTTGGGAGGTCAGTCACACAGGCTTGCAATGACTATATGGATTTCATTAGTATTGCTTTTGAATTAACTAGTTTCTCTTATAGAAACATTAGACTTTGATAGTAGGTTTGAAATCTTGATAAATTAGCACAATTGTTTAGAGTGACTCAAATGTAGGGAAAAATTATATTTGATTTCCTTTCCAAATACTTTTTCAAGACTTACTGACAATGTCATGCATTGCTCTAGGATGGGACTATTGTGATATACAATACAGACAAGTCCACTACTCTCTTGGAACATATGTCATGCCTTTCCCTTTGGTAAATAAAACATCAACAATAATGTGAATTAAAATATCTTTAAGATTTTTACGTATCACCATGCCCATTCTCCTGCTTGAAAAGAAGCAGATTGCCACTCTATAGCAATCTGAACAAATCCAATGTATGTTTACTGAACAGCAAGGTACATACAGAGCACAGTCCCCAGAACTGTGAATTTATATGCAGTTTATAACTCAGACAAGAATACAGAAAAAAAAAGAAAATGCAAGACATTGTTTCAGATATCACACAATAAGATATGACAATTGATACATTATTTAATAAAGCCTACTTTTTAATCTGTGCTTGGTACATAATGTATAATATTGCAGATATTCTTAATGTTAGGTTTGATGACTCTCATTTTGTGTATATGGAACTTGAGACTCAGAGAACACATCTTACCATTCTGAGACATAAATATAACACATATCAGAGCTTGGAGTTATACTTTTTATCTTATACAGCCCAGCCCATTTAAACCAGTGCTTTTCAAAATATTTGTGGCAAAGAAACACAGAACCATTTGTGGACCAATACTTTGTAAACTACAATAAAAATAAATTTCTAGAAAAAAAACTAAACTATGTAAAAATACAAGCATGAGTATTGACATTATAATTAAGCATGAAATTTGCAAAAGATGTGGTGCTTGGCAGGGAAGAGTTCATTTTGATATATGAATCCAGCTTTTTATTTGTTCATTCTGTGTTGATAAATTGTCCCCACGATTCACAGTTTAAGGTTGATTTACCAGTTTCCAGCTAAAGATGTAGTTGTACATATTAACATTTTCTTAAAATTACTTTAAAATTCTAGACGTGAATATACAAGTTTACCTCTAGTCTCTACTTCAATTCTTTTAACATACTGCTATCATAGAATTCACATAAAAATTTGGTGAAATGAACTCTCTACTGAAGAGAAAATAAGCAGTATTGATTCCTATGAGATTTTGCACAGATCACGAGGTTTACAGTCCCCTGGAAGCACAACCATCAACTCTAAAGAGATCCAAAGTTTAAGGACCCTTGGTCTAAGGCTTGCCTTTCTCAATATCTCCTCCTCTTAGAATGTCTATCCTTTACTGACAGCCTTTAATTAATCTGACACCCACAAATACTCTAATGCTTCATTTCATTTGTGTGTGTGTGTGTGTGTGTGTGTGTGTGTGTGTGTGTGTGTGTGTGTGTAATTTCTGTACTCTCCTTGGCAGGAGCTAGAGAAAAAGATACCTCCAGTGAATTTCTTTTTCATCATACTTAACAGTGACACCAAATGAAGAGTCGGTATTAGGACAGTAAGACCATAAAAGGAATAGTTCAAAACTCTTATGTTCTCTCCAGTGAAATTTCCCTACGTTGATTAAACCATCAAATACTATTCTCTTTCCTTTTTGCTAGCCATCTAATAATATTTATCCAAAAACACAAGAGTTTATGCATTGATTTAAAACATACTGTATTTATTAAGGGACCTTCTAAGTGCCAGTCACTAATCTAGTTAAAAAACAGACAAAAACCTCATTCTCATGATGCTTACATTTAATTATATCAAATCAATCAATGGGCAGAAGAAATAAATATTCCATACAGAATATTAGAAAGTGATCGAGTCCATGGGTAAAAATGGAGCAGGAACAAAAGTGGGATAAGGCTGACCAGGGGAGGGGAGCTGTTGCAATTTCAACGAGGGTGGTCTGAGCATAAGTCCCTGAGAGGATGACAGAAAGAGGCACTGGCAAGTGTGAAGAGGCACTGTCCTGTGGTGAGTGCTAGAAGTTGAGGAGAATTAGGTGTGACTAGCATGGAGAAGTGAGAGGAGCGAGAGGGAGGACAGTAGGAGATAAAGTCAGAGAGGAAAGGGGGGTGAACAGGATGAGGACCCTCGTGAGGACTGTCACTTTTACCTCTGAGTGAAAAGGGGAACCACTGTGTGATTTTCACTACAAGAGCAGAGCTCACATTTCAAAAGGTTCACCCTTTAGGGTATAAAGGTAGAAGTATTAAGTCCAACTGGGAGTCTATTACACTCATGAAAAATGAGAGATGATAATGACGGTCCAAGGTGACAGCAGAGAAGGTAGTAAAGACTGGTCAGATATTGCATATACTTTAAAGGCAGAACCAACAGATTTTCAGAAATAATAGATGTGGGATATGAGAGATAGCAATGGATTGAGTGTGAATCCAAGATTTTGCGTAAGTGTCTCGAAAGAGGAAGTTCCCATTAAACTGAACCAGAAAAGCTATGGGTTGAGCAGGTTTTAGGAAAAAAGACAGGAGACAAGTTTTAAAGTTCAGGAGGAAAGTCTGTGTAGGGACATGTTTGAATATCAACAGCAGGTAGAAGAAATTGAGTGATATTACAAATAGTGTAGCACAGGGAGAAAATTAAGCTTAAGCATATGGAATTATTTTTTCCCATATAGAAATCATAAAAATGGTTGTTCTTTGGCAATTTTTGATTTATTGGTACTTATTAATGAAACATCTTTTTATCTATGTCATTCTGGAAACTATATTAACTAAAATTTGGACATGTATCATATAACAACACGTGCTCATCTTCTCATTAAGCTGGTGTAGGTTTTCAGAGCCATTGTCAAGGAATGTACACTATAAAGCAAAATGGTGTATTTTTAAATGTTTTAAGCCAGAACTAATTTTTTTTTTTTTTTTTAAAGATGACCGGTAAGGGGATCTTAACCCTTGACTTGG
>NW_007759420.1:5621-6585 GCF_000696425.1 Galeopterus variegatus | reverse complement strand
TTTTTTGTCTTTTGTCTTTTTCCGTGTCCAGCAACGGATTGCAACCCTCAGTGTTGCCCCCGTACCGGACCAGGGACCGGCAATGGGATTGCAACCCTCGGTGTTGCTCCCGCGCCTCGCTCAGCAGGTGAGCGGGAACCGGTCTGTATGTGGGATCCGAACCCTCGGGCGGGAGCACTGCCGCGCTTATCCAGTGCGCCACCGGGCCGGCCCTGATTTTATTTTCATATGACTCAATTTATTTGTATAATTACAGAAAAGATAGTTTGTTTTAACGTGGATTTCTTTTTTTTTTTTTTTTTGTCTTTTTTCCATGTCCGGCAACGGAGCGCAACCCTCAGTGTTGCCCCCGCACCGGACCGGGGACCGGCAACGGGATCGCAAGCCTCGGTGTTGCTCCCGCGCCTCGCTCAGCCAGTGAGCGGGAGCCGGTCTGTATGTGGGATCCGAACCCTCGGATGGGAGCGCCGCCGCGCTTCCCAAGCGGCGCACTATCCAGTGTGCCACTGGGCCGGCCCCTAACGTGGATTTCTTATGCAATTAATAAGGTTAATTATAGAAAATATTAATTTATATTTTTATTTTTCTATGCAACATTCATATTCAGAATTAATTTCTCTTTTAGAGCAATGACTTTCAGATGGTGCTCCAAGGATTTCTAGGGACTCAGGGAACATCCTTTGTGCAGCAAAGGGGTGGGAGAAAAAGGGACCTTCGAGGAGCACGGTGGGTGTTCAGACCCCAAACTTTGACCCGAGCAGGCCTACCTCTACCTATTTTACAATTTGGGCTTTATTTAAAGCGAAAATGTGTGGAAGATACTTTTGATAATCACTGTATTTTGGTGTTAGTAATTGATTTGTTATAGCTCTATACATGTTAAACATATTGACCCTTGTATTGTTTATAAATATTTCTTGATTTATCTTTATTTGTGTTTGATGATTTGTAATGATAAGAAATT
>NW_007759420.1:0-787 GCF_000696425.1 Galeopterus variegatus | reverse complement strand
GGTAAGGGTCTAGTTTCATTCTTTTACAAATGGACATCCAATTTTCCCAGCACCATTTATTGAAGAGACTGTTCTTTCCCCAGTGAATATTCTTGTTGCCTTTGCTGAAAATCCATTGGCTGTAAGTATGTGGGCTGATTTCTGGGTTTGCTATTCTCTTCCACTGGTCCTTGTGTCTGTTTTTTTTACTGATACCATGCTGTTTTGGTTACTAGAGCTTTGTAGTATAATTTGAAGTCAGGTAGTATAATGCCTCTGGCTTTACTTTTTTGGTCAGAATTGCTTTGTCTATTCAAGGTGTTTTGTTGTTCTGTATGAATGTTAGGATTGTTTTTTCTATTTCAGTGAAGAATGTCATTGGCATTTCAATGGGGATTACATTGAACTTGTAGATTGCTTTAGGCAGTATGGACATTTTCACAACATTAATTCTTACATAAACATGGAATATCTTTCCATCTTTTTGTGTTTTCATCAGTGTTTTGTAGAGATCTTTCACCTCCTTGGTTAAATTTATTCCTAGGTTTTATATTTTTTTTATTTTTATTTTTTTGTGTGTGATTGTTATAAATGGGCTTGCTTTCTTGATTTCTTTTTCTGCTAGTTCATTGTTGGTGTATAAAAATGCTACTGATTTTTGTGTGTTGATTTTATATCTTTCAACTTTACTGATTTCATTGATCAGTTCTGAGAGTTTTATGTAGAATCTTTATGTTTCTCTACATGTAGGATAATGTCATCTGCAAACAAAGACAGTTTGACTTACTCTTTTACACTTTGGATGTCC
>NW_007759419.1:6362-6586 GCF_000696425.1 Galeopterus variegatus | reverse complement strand
TGGGAACTTAACATTCTATGATACTATGAATATAAAATATGAGAATGCATAAAATATTAAAGGAAAGGCATAGAATGAGGAAAGGTTGTGAGAGCTGATGAAAGTTATTACCCAAATATTCACAAACATATTTAGATAAAACATAGGTTGTAGATCTTCAAGTGGTAAGAAAAATGACATCTTCACTGGCCATTAAAGAGATACAAAATGAAATATAAAATGTG
>NW_007759419.1:0-2049 GCF_000696425.1 Galeopterus variegatus | reverse complement strand
TGGGCAGTGCCAACTGGGCAGGGGCAGAAAAGCCACACCAGCCAGCCAAGCCATGTGGCCTCCCAGTGAGCTGCCAAAACCTGCCAGGGGCTCAGGGCTTCACTCCTTTTCTGGGATGAAATTCCTGGCTGGGGACACAACCATTCTCAAGGGAATCAGGAAGGTGGTTCTTGTCCAAGGCCCAGTTGAGGAAGGAAATGCCATTCCTAGCCAAACCTGTCTCATCTCCCAACAGTGATCCCTGCATTCCATGGAATCATTTTCTCTGGCCTGTGAAATACTTGATGAAGAAAGACCCCATCTGCCTCGGCCTGACCAGTTTTGAAGAAGAACCTATATGTGCATGATCCACCCATGGAGGATGCCCCTGTCTTTACCAGCACTTTTGTGGCCTTAGGCCAGTCATTTATCCTCTGGGCTCCATTCTCGAGGCTGTGAATCCACCAAGATAGGATCCATGAATGCCTTGCTCACTGCTGAATTCTAATCACTTAGCACCATGCTTGGCACATAGTACACTCCATAGGCACTTTCTGAGTATGTGAATATATCTTGTCTACTCTTAAATACTGTTTTAGAAATGGAAGACACCTTTACTCATAAAGCTGAGTGGGTTCAACTGGATTCACGATCTTATTATTTTTTTCCCATTGGGGGTACTCTTGCACCTTGGGTTGCTTTCACATTCCTCAAATTACACTGGAAGTAGAGGGGTCATACAGAAGGTGGGAGCAGGGGTTGTTCTCCCAATCATTGTGCTTCCTCATATGATTGGGGGTAGATGCTCCGGAAAGGTGGTTTGGTGGAAGGGGAAACTCCGTGGCCTGAGAGTCAGGAAACCTGTTCTGTTTCCAGGCAGCACCAGCAGCTATGTGAGCTGAGGCAGGCCCAGCTACACGACGCAGGCTCTGTGGCCCTTCTCCCGCCCCGCCCCAGAGTACGCACTCAGGAGCACGCCTGAGGTATCAACTCTTTATCAGGGCCACACACAGTTCCTCTCCACGTGCATGTGAAAGAACTGTTCAATAGAAAGCTGCCACCACCATGCCCAGCAGGCTGTGGCCCAGTGTCTCTTTTAATTCAGGTGTATATCAGACTCCTCAGCAGCAAGACCCTGGTGGAGGCCAGTCACTTCTTGGTATCTCTTGATGTGAAAGAAGAGATGATTCAGCTTCACATCGGGACAGGTATGACCACTTGCAGCCCAGGGCAGGAGGGAGAGCCCGGGTCCCAGAGTTGGATTTGAAAGAGCGCTGAAGGTGAGTAGACCTGGAGACAAGTCACTAGAGGCTGTGTGACCTGAACAAGTCATTTAGCCTCTCTGGACTGTTACCTTAAGGAGGGTCAGTGAGATGATACGTGTAGACATTGTGTTCCTTTACTAAACAGTGGCCGAATTTTAAATATTTACACACTACCTTGCCATAAAGCCCATTTTTCCAGTAAGGAAACTAGTAGAACATTCTTCCATGTGAACTACTGTCAAAGTGATCTTTCTAAAGCCCTCTGAGAGCTCCTTTGCTTAGAGATCCTTAATGCAGGAACTGTTACTGTTTTCTTTTTTGTAAGCCTAATGAAACTATGAATTCTCTCTCTAGAGAAATGCCCTCGTACACGTACACATGATGTTTTGCATATAATTTTTGTGGCTATTTGACACCCAGAAGTCCACGGATCCGAGTGTGGGGAAAATAGGATAATTTAGTCAGGCTCCCTCCACATTTCTTGTAAACAAGTTGTATGGGTGGAGTTAGTGCGCATGTGCACCAATGTATCTTTTTAGTTTGATGTTATTGTGTGTTCTTCAGTTTGTGAAGCAGGCTGGCTGGCAGAGCTCGCGTCTAAAAATAGAACCTGTTTACTCTGCTGGCAGCTGCTCAGTTTGTCTTTGGACTTTGCCGGTAGCAGTTGAGTTTCTGAGTTTCTCGGTGGACTGCTTGGCTCAATGTTGTGTGTGCTGAATAAAGACTGTTCCTACTTCAGCCAATGCTCCAAGGACCTTTTTGCCAGTTACCTGGCTTATAGACCTGCATGTGAAGGGTTTGTGAA
>NW_007759418.1:11684-11992 GCF_000696425.1 Galeopterus variegatus | reverse complement strand
GTACCTTTTGAATGTTGAGTCATGTGAAGGGACTACCTCTTTTACATCAATAAATCACACACATACACAAACAACAAAAAACAAACAGAAATCTCAAACACCAAAATAACGGGATTATCAAAGGTACCCGGGCCCAACAAAATGAAGAAATATTGGCTTAGAATTCTGCTCAGACTTCAAATTGTGATAGGGAATTAGGGCTTCCGAATATAATTCACCTAAGGGATTTAATATCTTCTGTAGATTTTGTTTTGGTCCTGATGTCCCAGGATTAATTCTTAGTTGCTGCTCTAAGTTTTCACCATAAT
>NW_007759418.1:5895-6586 GCF_000696425.1 Galeopterus variegatus | reverse complement strand
CAGTGCCCTGGGCTTGGGCTCAGCTGGTGGCGGCTGTGATGGAGTGAAGTGGGTGGGTTTGGACATAGGCAGAGCCTAGGGTGAGGGACATGATGCTGGATCGGGTGGGCTGGGCTAGAAGATGGGAGCTTGGTTTCGGCCTGAGATTGGTGATGACCTTAAATGAGATGAGGAAGAGAGAGAGGAGCAGGGAAGGTGTGGTATTCAGGTGGTCGCTACAGTATACTTTTTTGTATTTACAAAGTCATTGCAGCATTATTGTTATAGAGAAAAGAGTAGAACCATGTAAATGGCAATCCGTATGTCAATGGTTAAAAATATTATGTACAGCCATGTATTGAAATACTATGCAGCTATTTAAAAAAAATGTGGAAGGTAGCTCTCTCTATACTGATGATGTGGGTCAATCTCCAAGTTGCATATGTGGTGAAAAAGCAAATAGAGATTAATGTGTTTAATATGCTTCATTTGTAACAACGAATAAAAAAGACAGTGTAACAGCATTTGAGCGTGAATGTATAAAAATCTCCACAAAGGTATACAAGAAACTAATAATGGTCGCTGCCCCTGAAGTTGGAATTTGGTGCTTGGGAACAAGGGAATGAAAATGTTTTTATTACACAGCTCTTTGTACCTTTTGAATGTTGAGTCATGTGAAGGGACTACCTCTTTTACATCAATAAATCACACA
>NW_007759418.1:0-290 GCF_000696425.1 Galeopterus variegatus | reverse complement strand
AAATTTGACCAGAACATTGTTGCAGGGTACTTTCTTTATGCCAATAAGGGCAGTGATTTAACAAAGCTTACTTTATATATGCAAATAAATGAAAATTTCCTTTATCACTTTTCTGATAACAAATTTACTGTATGCAATAATCCAACAAATATCTATGGAGGATGTACTTTGTGCCTGGCATGGTTCAAGGTCTGGTAATAATAGGATGGAGAAAATAAAACAAAAAAGCAAATCAAGTGTCACCAAATATGGTCCCCACAGAGAAAAGACTATGAGTCCACACAAACAAG
>NW_007759417.1:6121-6586 GCF_000696425.1 Galeopterus variegatus | reverse complement strand
CCTTTAGCACCCAGTCCCTACGGGACCTAAAAGTTCTGATTCTTAATCCTCTCTGGAGTGTAGCAGGTAGACAAAGACCTTTCTAGAAAGTAAGTTTAGCGGCAACGGCAGACTCTGGTTTGCAGGGCACTCTTTCTAAGTTAGAATTCATACATCTACAATGGTCTGCTCTTCACTCTGTCAGCCATGGGAAAGGTTGAGATTTGCAATTGTGGTGGGTGTCCCTGTTTGGGCCCAAACTGGAATTTCCATTTGTCTGCTGATGCACCCACTGAAAAGATGATTTGCATAAGCTGTAGGGAAGTTTTTGGCTGAAGGAGGAGGGAGGAGATTTGAGTAGGAGCCTGATGGGGAAATTGGAATCAAGAGCACAGTAGCGCTTATTCAGATACTGGCTCTGAGCCTGGAGGAGAGATGAGCTTCAGGCAGAGGCTAAAGGGATGGTTGTCACAGGGGCTGTGAGAC
>NW_007759417.1:0-622 GCF_000696425.1 Galeopterus variegatus | reverse complement strand
TGGGCGGGCCTCAGGAGGTCTGCGAAACCCTGGAACTTATAAAGAAAAGTGTGTATGACTGTGTTGATATGCATTGTGGCCTAATGACAAAGAACACAGGCTTTGGAGCCAACTACCCGGGTACCAATCGTGGCTCCACCATTTACGACTTCTGTGATCTTAACCAGTCATTTACTCTCTCATCCTCCCATCTTCAAATGTGGGAAATACCTTTTCGAGTTGTGAGAAGTAAATGAATTAACACATGGAGAGCATTTAGAACAGTGCCTGTTGCATAGTAAAGGCTAAATAATGTTGCCATAATCATCATATTAGGTTCTCAAAGGGGCCCATGATCTCCAAAAAGAGTTAGAACCACTTGTGCAGGACAAGCCCCCATTCAAAAGGAGAGCTAGGAAGTCTAGTGATGGGATCCCCAAGGATTACAGAGAACGGCTAAGCTGGGGTCTGAATTAACCTTCTACCACCATGGTGGCAGGTGGTGGGACCACAGGGTGGGCTGTCACCAATTCTAGGAAGTTCTTCTACTCACATTGTCCCTACCTGGGATTTCCACTCATCTGAATTTCATCCAGCTTCTTAAATGAAGGAAATCCTAAGCATGATTTCCCTTAAACACTGA
>NW_007759416.1:5557-6586 GCF_000696425.1 Galeopterus variegatus | reverse complement strand
ACCTATAAAGTCAACATTATCACCTGTGTTGCACAGAAAGCCTTCCCTAGGGAAGCAGCAACAAAGCAGCAATTTAGCTAAACCATAGCGCTCAAGTACTGGTCCCAACAGGGAGTTCCCCCACTTTAGAAGTAAGCAAAGGATAAAAAACTTACTACCAGCTCAGACACACTGCCAACACCTCGGGTCTGTCCAGGGACCCAAGGTATGGAGCCAGGGACCGGACCTGCCTCCCACAATGAGGCACACCACGCCAGCACCTCAGGGCCCACACAGGACCCAAGGCATGGAAAGGGGGACTGGACACCCCTTCCACAACCAGGCACATCATGCCAGCAACTTGGGGCCTGCCCAGGGACGTGAGATCTCAATCTAGGGCCTAGGCCCTCTCCTCTCAACCAGGCACACTGCGCCATCACTTCAGAGCCTGCACAGGGACTTGAGGTATGGAGCAGGGGACCAGACACACCTCTCACAACAAGGCATACCACACCAGAATCTTAGGGCCCACCAGGGGACCTGAGGCATGGAGCTGCAGACCAGACCCCATCAAAACCAGGCACACCACCAGAGCCAAGGGGCATGCCAAAAATATAACCTCCATGTGGGTGGCCCACCACAGCCACCACAATAACCATGGCTGCCACAAAACTGGCTAGACACCACAGCCACCATGCAGATGGTCTGCCAACTATTGGAGTTCATTGACACAAGGAGAGTCACCAGCAGAGACCAAAAGAAAGAAGAGGATGTCTCTCTCCACAAAGCCCATTCCAGAGTGACAGAAGAAGCATCTACTCTACAATAATATTGGGAGACCTGATCACACCCCTCAGCATTGCAAAGATCATCTAGGCAACAAATCAACAGAGTAACCATTATTCTTTCAGAAGGAGAGAAGAAATCTAGGGTTATCAGAGGGGGGAGAGGGGAGGGTGAAGGGATGGGGTCAGATTGGACAAGAAGCGTAAAGAATAAGTAGGATTTGTAACAATATATATGATAGTAATATTGATTTGATCAATATAT
>NW_007759416.1:0-226 GCF_000696425.1 Galeopterus variegatus | reverse complement strand
AAAATAAACAAATGGGATTATATCAAGCTAAAAAGCTTCTGCACAGCAAAAGAAACAATTATCAATACAAAAAGACAACCTACAGAATGGGAGAAAAAATTCACAAACTATGCATCCTACAAGAAATTAATATCCAGAATATATAAGGAACTCAAACAACTTAACAGTAAAAAAGCAAGTAACCTGATTTAAAAATGGTCAAATAGGCATTTCTCAAAGGAAGATG
>NW_007759415.1:6295-6586 GCF_000696425.1 Galeopterus variegatus | reverse complement strand
AAATATCAACTTTATATAGTGACTTTGGTAGGCTATAAAGTATTATCAAAAAGACAGAAAACAACAAGTGCTGGTGAGAATGTGGAGCAAAAGGAACTCTCCTACATTGTTGGTGGGAACGTAAATTGGTACAGCCACTGTGGAAAACAGCATGGAGCATCCTCAGAAAACTAAACATTGCATTACCTTGTGACCCAGCAATCTCACTATTGGGTATATACCCAAAGGAAATGCAATCAGTATTTCGAAGAGACACCTGCACTTCTATGTTCGCTGCAGCACTATTCACAA
>NW_007759415.1:3668-4155 GCF_000696425.1 Galeopterus variegatus | reverse complement strand
AAGGATGGTGAATGACGAGTGTTCCTGGAAAAAGGGACCCTAACACTCACGTGTCTCCCCGGCCCTCTCTACAGTCCTAGGGGCATCCTTGCTGCCGCAGCCTCGCCTCTGGCTTTTCTATGTGCTGCTCCTTGTGCCTGGGAATGATCCCCCCACCTCCAGCCTCACATCTGTATTCAGGGAAGCTGCCTAACCTGCGGAAAAGGAAAATGCACCATTGCATGTGCAGCAGGAATTTCAGAGCTCAGAGCCTGTACCTCAGGCCCGGCTGAGGGTGCTTATTATGTCGCAGAATTATGGGGGCAGAACTCCAGACACTTCTGGCAGTGATAAGAGTCCTTGGCCTCCAGGACCTGGGAGATGTTTCCTCCTGAAGGAATTATAACCCTGCCACCCCACAAGCACGTCCCATGAGAAAATCTGAATAGGTCCTTGTCCCCTCCATTCTCATGTACTTGTTTGTCCCTGATCCATGCCCGTGTCCCAT
>NW_007759415.1:0-3022 GCF_000696425.1 Galeopterus variegatus | reverse complement strand
TGTAAGCTGACTCCTTTCTCCCTGGCTCTCCGCAGCAACTGAGACAGCAGCCTTGTCCGCTGGCTGCAGCAAGATGCCAGGCGCATCTTGATCTCCTGGGCTATTTCTATCATGGAGAGACACTGAATTGGTTACTCTTGAGATTTTAGTGGAGGTGAATATCGGAGTGTTCCACATGAGAAAACATGGCAGAGTATCAAAGATCTGATTTTAAAGGTTATGAGTTCACATGATTGTTTCCAGTTTAACTCCAACTTTACTAAGCCCTGTCTTAAAATTATTTTTCAAATATGTTTTTAATTTTTCCACTTTTTAGCTACCAACTCTTCAGAGTTTTCACTATGTTACCATATATGAGATTTATACAATTATATAGTAGGACAAGAAAAAAATAAACGGGAAAAATAAGCAGGGTCATTTGTAAGAAATAAACAAGTAATAGGCATGTGTATGGACTAACTTGTTTCCTGTAACAAACTGGCTTTATGACAACTTGCAATGTCCACAGGTCACATGAGGTTTTTTTGTTTGGTATGCTGAGTAGTCATTATTCTGTATTTCATATCATCATAAGAAAAATAAAACATTTTACAGTGCAGCATCTAAATAAAGAAAATGTGTTTAGGTCCAAGGAAATTAGGAAATTGCTTTCTCTCTATGCAATACGACTTGTCCATATTTCCCTTGTCATCAAGGCCAGACAAGAAGAGAATGATGCGGTGTGTTTATACTACACCTTTCTTTGGTGAAGTAAGCTTGCCTTGGAAAATGCAAACACAGATGAGAGCGCCTTGGGAAGTGGCTGCTCCAAATGCGTGGGGACATTTTAAAGTGATTACTGAATTATGCCCAAATTATAAAAAGCTTAATTTATACATGTCCGTGCACTTCCTCTCTTACACGTCCAGTCTGAGCTCCTCTTCCGTCACTTGTGTGACTCTGACTCAGCTAAGTGGCATACTTAAATGAAGTGGAAGGAAAAAGACAATGTTTATAATCCTACAGCAAGTACATCATAATGCATCCTATTCATATTTTTAAGCTGAGATACTCAGATACAAAACTAAAAAGAAAATTATTATGTTCTTTGGTAGATACTTGAATCATTACCCACTTCTAAAAAGTTTTTCCTATGCTGAATGCACATAAATCTTCCGATGATAGGGAATAATTCAAGAAAGTAAAAGGTTGAAATGTAACTTAAAAGTATTTTCTAAACTTTTATATGTAAAATGCTATACAGGGCAAGACTGAATTATGTTACCACCCAGATCTCGAAAGGGAAAAAAGATAGCATATGTTGCAATGCCAAAATTGAGGCAACGACAATAAAATCCTGAGACACTAAAAAAGAGAGTCAGGGGACATTTCAATAATTTATATATTGAAGTGAAAGAGAGTTGGACAAGTAAATCATTAAAAGAAATAGAATAATACTTATGTTTTTAATATGTACACTTACCTTAAAGCATTGGCAAAGCTCTTGAATACTTTAACAACTGTTGGACTGTGCTTAAAGTAAAGCTTAGTCACAATACACGGTACCAGCAATTTACTAATGCTGTATTGTTTGGCTGCTGTTAATTCAAGTAAGAAGCGAGAACACGAAGGAGGCAAGCGTGTAACTCATAAAACAGGCCCTGAGATGAGTCTACCTGGATTCACATCTCAGCCCTAACACTTAATACTGTGAGACCTGCAGGGAGTATTTAACTCTTTCCAAGCCTCCATTTCATCATTGTAAAATAGGAATAATAGCCAATTCACTTTAGGTGACTGCCATGTCTACGTTAGGTTTAACTTTAGGCTCCTTTAAAATAAGGACAGCCAGAGATCAATTACTGAATTATGCCCAAATTATAAAAAGCTTAATTTATACATGTCCGTGCACTTCCTCTCTTACACGTCCAGTCTGAGCTCCTCTTACATCACTTGTGTGACTCTGAATCAGCTAAGTGGCATACTTAAATGAAGTGGAAGGAAAAAGACAATGTTTATAATCCTACAGCAAGTACATCATAATGCATCCTATTCATATTTTTAAGCTGAGATACTCAGATACAAAACTAAAAAGAAAATTATTATGTTCTTTGGTAGATACTTGAATCATTACACACTTCTAAAAAGTTTTTCCTATGCTGAATGCACATAAATCTCCCAATGATTGGGAATAATTCAAGAAAGTAAAAGGTTGAAATGTAACTTAAAAGTATTTTCTAAACTTTTACGAATAATTCAAGAAAGTAAAAGGTTGAAATGTAACTTAAAAGTATTTTATAAACTTTTATATGTAAAATGCTATACAGGGCAAGACTGAATTATGTTACCACCCAGATCTCGAAAGGGAAAAAAGATAGCATATGTTGCAATGCCAAAATTGAGGCAATGACAATAAAATCCTGAGACACTAAAAAAGAGAGTCCAGGGGACATTTCAATAATTTATGTACTGAGGTGAAGGAGAGTTGGATAAGTAAATCATTACAAGAAATAGAATAATATTTATGTTTTTAATATGTTACACTTACCTTAAAGCATTGACAATGCTCTTGAATACTTTAACAACTGTTGGACTGTGCTTAAAGTAAAGCTTAGTCACAATACACGGTACCAGCAATTTACTAATGCTGTATTGTTTAGCTGCTGTTAATTCAAGTAAGAAGCGAGAACACGAAGGAGGCAAGCGTGTAACTCACAAAACAGGCCCTGAGATGAGTCCAACAGGCCCTGAGATGAGTCTACCTGGATTCACATCTCAGCCCTAACACTTAATACTGTGAGACCTGCAGGGAGTATTTAACTCTTTCCAAGCCTCCATTTCATCATTGTAAAATAGGAATAATAGCCAATTCACTTTAGGTGACTGCCATGTCTAGGTTAGGTTTAATTTTAGTCTCCTTTAAAATAAGGACAGCCAGAGATCAGCTGCCGCTTGCCTCACTGCTCCACATTAGCAAGCTCAGTTAACTAACTGCTCACGGTTTTCAGTCCTCTGCTAGTGACGGGAATACTGTTTCCATTTC
>NW_007759414.1:6359-6586 GCF_000696425.1 Galeopterus variegatus | reverse complement strand
CACACAGGTGGCAGGTGAGGGCTGAGTAGACGATGCCACTGCCCAGGTCATCCCTGAGGGGTCTGTGACCTGTTCTGGGACAAACGGGGGCTTCTGCCTGTCCTCCCCCTCTACTGCCAGCTCCAGACTCTCCCACAACTCAAGGTAATTGCTTAGCGGACCAAATGACACAATTGGTTGCCACAGAGGGCCGTGACACCCCAGATGCTGCACTCCTTCCTCTCCTA
>NW_007759414.1:0-754 GCF_000696425.1 Galeopterus variegatus | reverse complement strand
TTTCCCAGGCATGGATAAGCCCCAGTCCTCACCTGTAGACCTCAGCAACGAGAGGACATGTTCCTAGGAAACCCTTGTACACGTGGGTACTGTAGAGACCAGGTCCACTATTTTGGGAGTCTGACTTGAGCTCTGAACATTGCTGGGGGCAGGTTGGAAGGACAGTGAGGACTTACTCTCCTCTGAGATGCCCAAGGGTACCAAGAGAGCTGGAAAGAGACTGGCCTCTAGTAAAACCCCACCTGGAAAGGGGTCCGAGGCCCTGAGGGGGCTCCTCGGGGGTAAGGACCTGTCTCCACAATAGCAGCTACAACAGGGGCTAGCCATGACATGGGCCTGGCCACCCTCCTCCTGGCCATGACACTGCTTCCGGTGGCCACACGGGTGGCAGGTGAGGGCTGAGTAGATGATGCCACTGCCCAGGTCATCCCTGAGAGGGTCTGTGACCTGTTCTGGGGCAAACGGGGGCTTCTGCCTGTCCTCCCCCTTTACTGCCAGCTCCAGACTCTCCCACAACTCAAGGTAATTGCTTAGCGGACCAAACAACACGATTGGTCGCCACAGAGGGCCGTAACACCCCAGATGCTGCACTCCTTCCTCTCCTACCAGATACCACAGACAACCCTGCTCCAACACCAGATAATAAATCTTCTCTTTTTCATCTTCTTCATGATCTATTCCATTCAAATCCATAAAGTCTAACACTCTTCCTCCAAACTTTCTTTCCTTTAACTTCAACAGACAAAGCTCTTCT
>NW_007759413.1:6211-6586 GCF_000696425.1 Galeopterus variegatus | reverse complement strand
TTTGGTGGTGTTATATTTTCTAGAATTTTCATATTTCCAGTATCTCTACATTGATGTCTGGTCATCCAGTAGAGCAGTTGCTTCTTCAATTACTCTGAAATGGGCTTTGAGGAGAGAAACATCATCTTCTTTTTCCAGTCCCTACTGGTGACTCTATTTGTGTCAATGTAGTCTAGTGGCTAGCAGGCCACCTGCACAACAATTGTGGCTATGGCTGTGTCACCAAGCCACTTTTGCAGTAGCAGTGGCTGTGGAGGTGTCTGTGGTGGACCACCCACAAGAAAGTGGTATTTTTGGCATGCTCCTTGCCTGCTTCTGGGTGGGGGGTGCTACCGTTGGCTCCTGCCTTGGATTCCAGGTGTGCCCTGCTACTTG
>NW_007759413.1:0-858 GCF_000696425.1 Galeopterus variegatus | reverse complement strand
TATGGCTACCTCAGTGACTACTCAGTTGGACACTAGTGTCAGGCAAGTCCAAAATTGACTAGCAGGAAGATGGCGGGGCATTCACGCCACTCCCTCGGGTGAGTCTCAGCTCCCGCATTGCGCTCCTGCATTGCACTCCCACGTTGAGCTGCAGCAGCAGCCTCTGCAGCCAGGGCCGCCCCTGCCACCTCTCACTGCCCATGGCGCTCCTGGCTCCTGTTCGCCCCGCAGCCTGCTCAGTCTCTCTTCGGCTCACGGTTCCAGCTGCACCTGGGGCGGGGAAGCAACAGCCCCCTCTCCGGCAGATACCGCAGTTGCCAGACCCCGAGTCCTGGTGGCGGGGCTGCACAGCCTGGCCCGGCACTGAGGGCAGTGGCTGCGAGGCTGGGTGCCAAGTGGCGGCCACTCGCGGTGGCTTCTTCTCAGGGAGGATTTTGTAAATTTCACAAAATGGCCTGCACTCCAAACCTCAGTGCACATATTATGAGAGTCCCCTTCAAGGTCTCAGCAATCCTTCAGAGCAATCCACCTGGGTAGTAACAGCTACCCCCGGAGCAAGCAAGGACACCAGAGGTTCTGACTCACCATCAGGCTTTCTGAGTTCCTTTTCTTGCTGGTGGCCTCTGGGATCCTGCCAGCGTGGGGCATAGGCGGTTCACTCCCTTCCCGCCGCCATGTTTCCTCGATGATCTTACTTTTTAAAAACCCCTGGGCCTGGGTGGTCGCTCTTGGTCTCTGGTGCCCAGGGCGGAAGAGCCGTGTGGGAGTCGTGCCCAGCGACCAGCATGCGTTCCTTGCATCTCACACGCCACTGATGTCAGTGCTCTCTGCTCTTAGATTTCTAGGATGAATCTGTTT
>NW_007759412.1:6010-6586 GCF_000696425.1 Galeopterus variegatus | reverse complement strand
ATTCTCTCTTTGTCTTTGAGTTTTGCCAGTTTGATTATCACATGTCTTGGAGAGGATCTTTGTGGGTTGAATGTGTTTGGGGATCTTTGGGCTTCCTAAATCTGGAGATCTGTGACTTTCCCTGTACCTGGGAAGTTTTCTGCTATTATTTCATTAATATGTTTTCAATGCCATTTCCTTATTCCTCCCCTTCTTTGTCTTTTTTTTTTTCTTTTTTGTCTTTTTCCGTGTCCGGCAATGGATCGCAACCCTCAGTGTTGCCCCCGTACCGGACCGGGGACCAGCAACGGGATTGCAACCCTCGGTGTTGCTCCCGCGCCTCGCTCAGCCAGTGAGCAGGAACCGGTCTGTATGTGGGATCCGAACCCTCGGGCGGGAGCGCCGCCGCGCTTCCCAAGCGGCGCACTCATCCAGTGCGCCACCGGGCCGGCCCCTTTCCTCCCCTTCTTGAATACCCATGATTCAGATATATGAGTGCTTAAGGTTGTTTATAGTCTCTCTTAGATTTTCTTCAATTTTTTGATTCTTTTTTCTTTTTCCTGGTTTGCCTGTGCTAATTCAAACAGCCTGTCTTCA
>NW_007759412.1:0-429 GCF_000696425.1 Galeopterus variegatus | reverse complement strand
AAAGAAAGAAAAGCACAGCTTTGCTAATCAGGTGGATGCCCTGCCCTGAGGCAGGGGAGAGATGTGGCCAGGTATTGAGTTTAGTCAGAGGCATGTTGATTTGAGGCACTGTCCACACAGAATGGGGGGAACTCATTTGCTTAGTGGAGGTATTCAGTTTTGTGCAGTTTGTGAGCCATTTAAAAATATTTAAAATGAATCACAAATCAAAAAATGAACTGGCTGGTCTAGAGATCAAGTCTATTCAAACAGTGGATAATTCCAAAAGCACTTTCTGTGGAAGGCATATTTTTCTATTCGTTACCTTTCAAACAGGGAAGCATAATCAGAAGAGCTACAACCACTAATATTAACTTCATAGGATGAAAGAAGCTACAGAAGTCAAGTGAATCTATAGCACATATAGCTCTTTATTTAATCTCAGTCTTT
>NW_007759411.1:6261-6586 GCF_000696425.1 Galeopterus variegatus | reverse complement strand
TAATTGATTGCTGCACCCCATTTATGTCAATCTATTTATCCTTTTTTAGTCTTTTTCTCCCCATGTCTCAAAAACATTGTACCTAATGTTAGAAATGTAATTTGTAGATATTGAGATTTAGTTTATATTAACACATTTTTTTCTTTATTTTCTTATTCCATATTCTCTATCAAACAGAACATGCAACAAATATTATGTGCTTATGTTTCAACTGGGAATTTATAACTCAGGCTCTCAAGAGAAGGAGAAAAGTAAAACAGGACTGGGGTAGGGAAATCAAATAAAGGTGGTAAATTATTGATCTGGCCAAAACTACAAAAAGCAT
>NW_007759411.1:0-858 GCF_000696425.1 Galeopterus variegatus | reverse complement strand
AATTTTGATTACCCATTTTTGTACACTGTCACAATGAGTTTAGTCTCTGGGAGACAAGGAGACAGCACAACTATGTGGTTTGTACTTTGCTATCTGGGTGTGAACTGAATCACAAAGATGTTCAGTGACAGACAGACTTGGAAAGAAGCAATATGATTGGCCACTGATTCTTATGCACATCTTTTATCTGCATAATGATCTGTGGACTAAAGAGCTTGCAACAAAACCATTTTTGGTTAATACTGTGGTAACTGAAATTTTAACCATGTTGTTAGGGACTGATAGTATTTAAACTGATAACTGATATTCATGCATGTTGGAACTGTGCAAAGAAAGGACTACTTGAATTTTATTATATAAAACTTCAAATTCTTAAAAAACAAATCTGACAAATGACATTCTCTAAGAAAAACATCCTTCAGTTTTATTCCTTCCTTGTATATTTCACATAATTATCTTACAAAATCTATGTGTATTTTTCTGACATCTCTGAGAGTATAATTCCTTTATTTTCTGAATTCCCTCATTGTGGCAAAGCGTCTTTCAGAAAAAGGTTTGTTGATTTAAAAGTCGGTGTATCCTGATTTTAGACTCTCATTCACACTCCTCTGGAATCACATACCTACAGCCAACCATGTTAAGAGCTCCTGCATTATCTCCACATCAGAAAACAAGAGACCCATCGGCATGCCCCTGGATTCTCCTCAGTTTTGGTATTGCCTCTCTTCTTCGCATTCACAAGAAGCTCGATGCCACCAGATTGAGCTGGATCAGGTGAAAGAGGAGGAAAATGAGCTAGTTACAGCAAAGCCCACTACCCACCCTCCAATGGAGAGGGAGGAAACTTAAATAACTGTA
>NW_007759410.1:3074-6586 GCF_000696425.1 Galeopterus variegatus | reverse complement strand
CAGCTCAACCAGGACATGGGGAACAGAGCTGAACTTGGGGTGCAGCTGCCTGCTATGCTGATAACCTCTGGAAACTGGCTAAGGAGCTCTGCCTGGCCGAGTGCATGCAGAGTAGGGAGACATCCAGCAGGGGAGGTAGAAGCTCTGAAGAGACCACATGCCCTGTGGTGCTGGGTGTGACCCAGCAGGTAGGCCTCACCACCTCTGAAACTCCACAGAGACCACACACCCTGCAGTGCCAGCACATGACCCAGCAGGTAGGCCTCACCACGGCCAACCAACTCCATCCCCAGCCAGGCCAAGTGCATGCTGACCAGAGAGGTGGCTCCTTGGAGAGGCCCAAGACCCGAGGCAACCACACACACAAGGCACTAGTGGCCAACTGAGCAGACACTGAGGTAGCCATACCAAATTGGCAACCCCAGCAACATCCTAGCCAGACAATAGTGTCAAACCAGTGGACAGTGAAATCCTCTACTACAATGACTAAATATCAAAGGAAAGATACCAGAAATATGAAAAATCAAGACTGTACACTACCAAAGGATAATAACTCTTAAGTTCTAGATCCTATAGAACAAGAAGCCCTTGAAATTTCTGGCAAGGAATTTCGAGTGATAATTGTAAGGAAACTGAATGAGATACAAGAAAACTCAGCTAGGCAATATGATGAAATGAGGAAAAGTATACTGGACCTGGAAGAAGAAATGTACAAGGAAATCAGTGCCCTGAAAAAGAATGTAGCAGAGCTTGCTGAACTGAAGAATTCATTCAATGAAATAAAAAATGAAACAGAAAGTTTAACCAGCAGGCTTGTAGAAGTACAAGAGAGAACTTCTGACCTTGAAGACAGGCTGTTTGAAATAACACAGACAGACAAAAAAAAATGAAAAAAGAATTAAAAGCATAAAAAAAATCTAAGAGAGATATCAGACAACCTTAAGCACTCAAATATCCAAGTCATGGGTATTGCAGAAGGGAAGAAAAAAGGAGATTGCATTGAAAACATATTCAACAAAATAGTGGCAGAAAACTTCCCAGTTATTGGAAAAGACACAGGTCTTCAGATTCAGGAATCTCAAAGATTATTGGTCTATTCAGATTTTTTGTGTTCTTGGTTCAGTCTTGGTAGTTTGTGTGTGTCCAAAAGTTTATCCATTTCCTCCAGATTTTCAAATGTATTGGAGTATAGTTTTTTATAGTAGTCTCTATTGACTCTTTATATTTCTGAGGTATTGGTTGTAATATCACCTTTTTCATTTCTAATTTTTATTATTTGTGTCTTCTCTCTTCTTTTTTCAGTTAGCCTTGCTAATGGTTTGTCAATTTTATTTATCTTTTCAAAAAATTAACTTTTTGTTTCATTGATCTGTTGTGTCATTTTGGGGGTTTCTATTTCATTTACTTCTGGTCTGATCTTAATTATTTCTTTCCATCTACTAACTTTGGGTTTGGATTGTTGTTTTTCTAATTCTTTAAGGTGAAGTGTTAGGTTGTTTACTTGCAATCTTTCCATTCTTCTGAAGTAAGCTTTTAATGCCATAAATTTCCCCCTTAGTACTGTGATGGAGTTTGGATGTGTTGTCCTCCCAGAACTCATGGAAATCTGATCTCCAATGTGGCAGTTTGGGTCATGGGGGTGGATCCCTAAAAAAAAAATGCTCTCCCTGGGGGAGGAGGGGTCCTGAGTGAGTTCTTGCTCTATTAGTTCCCATGTGAGCTGGTTGTTTAAAAGACCCAGGCACCTCGTCTCTCACTCTCTTGCTTCCTCTCACCATGTGATCTGCTTGTACCCGCCAGCTGCCTGCCACTTTCCACCATAAGTAGAAGCAGCCTGAGGCCTGCGCCAGATGCAGCTGTCTAAGAATCATAAGCTAAACAAACCTCTTTTCCTTATAAATTACCCAGTCTCAGGTATTTCTGTTACAGCAACACAAACAGATTAATACATACTGCTTCTGCAGTATCCCACAGATTTTGGTATGATGTGTCATTATTTTCATTAGTTTCAATAAATTTTTTGATTTCCTGTTTGATTTCTTCTTGGACCCATGTGTCAGTTTGTAGAATGTTGTTTGATTTCCATGTGTTTGTATAGTTTCCCGAATATCTATAACCTAAGGAACCAACAAATACAGAAAATAAACAGTAAGTCAGAAAGAAAGGAACAAAAGACACCAAAGACATCCAAACAAAAATCAATAAAATTCTAGGATTAAATCAACACTTTTCAATAACAATTCTTAATTTAAAAGGCTTAAATTCCATAATCAAAAGACACAGACTGGCTGACTGGATAAGAAAGATGGACCCAACTATATGCTGCCTAAAGAGACCCGCCTCACCCATAAAGACTCACATAGACTAAGAGTGAAAGGATGGAAAAATTTTAGCATGCAAACAGAAATAAAAGGAGCTGGAGTAGCTATTCATATATCTGATAAAATAGACTTTAAACTAAAAACCATAAAAAGAGATAGTGAGGGCCACTACATTATGATAAAAGAAGTGATCCATCAAGAAGACATAACAATCATAAATATGTATGTACCCAATGTTGGAGCAGCCAGATTTATAAAACAAACTCTATTAGACCTGAAGAAGGAAATAGAGACTAAAACCATAATAGCAGGGGACCTGAACACCACACTATCAAAATTGGACAGATCATCTAAGCAAAGAATCAGCAGAGAAACACAAGATCTAAACAACATACTTGACCAATTGACTTGGCAGATGTCAACAGAACATTCCACCCAACAACCTCAGAATATTCATTCTTCTCATCAGCACATAGATCATTCTCCAGGATGGATCACACGTTAAGTCACAAATCAAGTCTCAACAAATTTTAAAAAATTGGAATTATCCGATGTATTTTTTCAGACCACAATGGATTAAAATTAGAAAACAATAACAAACAGAATTCTGGAAACTATACAGACACATGGAAATTAAACATGATTCTACTTAATGACATATGGGTCCAAGAAGAAATCAACAGGAAATAAAAAAATTTATCGAAACTAATGAAAACAATGACACATCATACCCAAACCTGTGGGATACAGCAAAAGCAATACGAAGCGGGAAATTTATCACATTAAATGCTTACTTCAGAAGAATGGAAAGATGGCAAATGAACAACCTAACACTTCACCTTAAAGAACTAGAAAAACAAGAACAATCCAAACCCAAAGTTTGCAGACGGAAAGAAATCATTAAGATTAGAGCAGAACATAAGGAAATTGAAACCCTAAAAACAGTACAAAAGATCAATGAATCAAATAGTTGGTTTTTTGAACAGATAAATAAAATTGACAAACCATTAGAATGACTAACTAAAAAAAGAAGAGAGAAGATCCAAATACAAAAATTAGAAATGAAAAAGGTGATATTACAACTGATACATCTGAAACACAAGGAATCATTCAATACTACTATCAACAACTATATGCTAACAAATTTGAAAATCTGGAGGAAATGGATAAATTTCTGAACACACACAAGCT
>NW_007759410.1:0-265 GCF_000696425.1 Galeopterus variegatus | reverse complement strand
ATCACATGTTCTCACTTATATGTGGGAGATAAAAATAAAATAAATAAATACACAAAATAACTGGGGTGGGGCGGAGACACAACAATTACAATTCCTTGTAATTGATAAGACAATCAAACAGAAAGGACATTGTTGGGAGGGAGGGAGGAGCGGGAAGAGGGTGGGAGGTGTCGGTAATGGGCTACAATAATCAACCACATTGTATATTGACAAAATAAAATAAGATTTGGAAGAAAAGAATAAAAATAAAAATAAATAGATTAGA
>NW_007759409.1:0-6587 GCF_000696425.1 Galeopterus variegatus | reverse complement strand
TTTTTTTTTTTTGTCCTTTTTGAGACCGGCCGCACCGCGCTCAGCCAGCG
Source organism: Galeopterus variegatus (assembly GCF_000696425.1). Taxonomy (NCBI): domain Eukaryota; kingdom Metazoa; phylum Chordata; class Mammalia; order Dermoptera; family Cynocephalidae; genus Galeopterus; species Galeopterus variegatus. The sequence goes on along the minus strand of NW_007759409.1, from coordinate 6,537 downwards.
AGTGCTGTGAGAGAACCAGTCATCCCTATATAGGATCAGAACCCACAGCGAGAGCACTGCTGAGCTCCCAGCGCCGCATTCTCCCGAGTGTGCCACGGGCTCAGCCCCTATTATCTTTTAATTCTGTTTTTCCACGAACGTTTTGAAGTACCCTCATATATTCAGATACACAACTGAGCTCAATAGTCTCTACCCCCCCCCTTTTTTTTTAAGAGGAATTGAACCTGTTTAGGTTTATTATCCTTCATTGTCTTTAAATTTATTTTCATCATTATCTCTTACTAAATAATGAGAACTGAAGTTTGAGCTGAGACCTGGAAGACGAGGAGACGAGAGGGGAGGTCTGGGAAGAGCATCCCCTGCAGAGGGAACACAGGCAGGGCTCTGGGGACGAAGGGGCTTGCTGGGGTCGAAAAAGAAGGAAAGCTGGGCAGAGGGAGCGGGGAAGAGTGGCGGGAGGGTAGAGAAATGGCAGGCAGGGCAACATGCACGCTATTGGGGCAATTTATGGGGTGCTTTGCTTATCCCTTGAACCTCACACACGATTTAGTCTAATTGACTTAAGCATTTAATGTTTTAACATTTGCATTGTCTTTTGTTAGTGTGCTAAAATTTTCTCTTTTTTTGAGCATTTTGCATTTGTCGTCAGATGCCCATGACTTCTTGAGCTCATCTTTGCTGCCACCGTGTTTTTTGTTGTAGTTACTTGCAGTAACGTTAGGTTTAGAAGGGAGGCGTCTCCATGTGCACTCAGTTACGGTACTTGTGCTCACAGTTTTCCTGGCTTTCTTTTATATGTTTCCCAGAATGAATTTTGGGTTACTTTTATTTTTGAAATTTAAAGCCTTGCTCCCTGCATTAGTCAGGATTCACTAGAGGAAAAAAACCAATAGGATATATGAGGGTACTTCAAAAAGTTTATGGAAAAGTAGAATTCAAAGACAATATGAATGTTTCCATGAATTTCTTGAAGTATCCTCATGTGTGTGTGTGTGTGTGTGTGTGTGTGTGTACATATATATATATATATATATACACACACACACACGTAGATATAGATAAATAGATAAGAGAGAATTTAATATGGGAATTGGCTCACACTGTTACAGAGGCCAACAAGTCCCACACTGTGCTGTCTGCAAGCTGGGGACTCAGGGAAGTGGGTGATGTAATTCAGCCTGAATCCAAAGGCCTGAGAACCAGAGATCTGATGGTGTAACTCTCTGTCTCCAACCGAAGGCCTAAAAACCAGGGTTCTGATGGTGTAAATCCCAGATTCCCAAAAATCAATAACCAGGAGTTCTGATGTCCAAGGTCAGGAGATGAATGTCAGCTCCAGAAGAGAGAGAGCAAATTTACTTTTCCTCTCCTTTATGCCCTGTCTGGGCCCTCAATGGACTCGATGCTGCCGCCCACACTGGTGAGCACTGATTCAAACACCAATCTCTTCTGGAAACACAGACACACCAGTAAAGTACATTTTACCTGATGTTTGGGTATCTCTTAACCCAGTCAGGTTGACACCTAAAATTCACTATCATACTCCTTATTTACAGCTGGTAAAATATAGTTTTTATATTTTAGGTTTAGGAACACGACCAAAAGATGATGTCTTTCTTTTGGGATCATTCTTGGATGGTTCTCTAAGCTCNGGAGAAAGTGAAGCAAAATAGAGCTAAATGGCGTGGCCGAGATCTCAGGGCTAGAAAGCTATAAACCCACACTCTAAGTCAGTATCTCTTTCATGTTTTGTCTGTGTGTGTTTAAATCACAGCATGTTATTTTGGCTACTGATACTTCCATTTAAAAAAATAATTAGGGTAAATTTACTTATATTTGTTTGAGACTCTTCTTTTGACATTGCTGCTCCTGTCTTAATCGAGTCTACTTGCACCTAGACTGCTTGCGTTTTCAATTTTGATTTCTGTTAGGTTTATTTTGTTTCTTGTGTGTGTGTGTGTGTGTGTGTGTGTGTGTGTGTGCGCGCGCGCGTGTGTTATGCTCTTTTCCATCCTTCTGACGTCATTTCTTTTGCCTCATTTTGCTTCATAAGTGCTAATCCTCACTCTGGATTATAACATCATTTGCATCAGGGCATTTACTAATCTTGGAGTGAAAAAAAAAAGAAAGCAAAAATGTCTTTGAAAATATTGTTTTCTGGGCCGACCCCGTGGCACACTCGGGAGAGTGTGGCACTGGGAGCACAGCAGCGCTCCCGCTGCGGGTTCGGATCCTATATAAGGATGACCGGTGCACTCACTGGCTGAGCGTGGTGCAGCCGGTCACAAAAAAGACAAAAAAAAAAAAAAAAAAGAAAATATTGTTTTCTTTTTTTTCTATGTTGTCCAGATGTAGTAATACTCAAGTTCTGATGAAAGAGCCTGATATTGTGCCGGAATCAATCAGTTTACTCTAAACCCATATGATGCCTATCTTGTGACATAATATACAATTTACCATTATTAGAGAGAAACAAAGGGAAGCACAAACGTGATGATGAGCCACAGAACTGTAGCCCTTTATTTTCTGAGTGCAGAGAGACAGTGCACCTAAATATTCAGGTCCTATAGTTTTTTTCCCCCCAGAAAAACAAAAGATGCTCAAAGTGGACAAATATGGAAAAGAAAATAAATTTGGTGTCTTTTTTTTTGGTTGTTAACCTAGTCTCTTTCTTGTGAACAAAATAATATTATATGCGTTTATTGTTTGTCTTAGCTTAGATTAGGGACAGGAGACCTCACTCAGAGTACACCTGTTGCAGGCCTGGAACATTGACACCACCAACTTAATGTCACTTAGCATCAGTTTTGGGTTTTTCATTCTTAAAATATAAAGGACATAGAATTTGCCTCATTTATGTATTTCCAAGACTTTTAAACTTTTTTAGCATTTCAAGTATTTCATAATGTGAGGGCGTATCATATTATTTAAATAAGGTTATCTATTTTTTGAACAAGAAAAATGACAGAAAGATGACAGTCTCATAAAAGGAGAATGCAGAGGATGGCAGAATGAAATAATTGCAATGCAGGTAATCTTACTTTGTAATAGGATAGTTTGGTGAGTGTATGTGTCTGTAGTCATGTGCGTATGTGTATGATTTTAAATTCTTGGCCTGAAAGACAAGATACACTAGTTAGACTGGTTCCCAAGCACAACTGTGTCATGGGTTGGGTGTTTGTGCAACATGTAACTTTACCAAAACTGCATGTACTAGTTACTGTGGAATAATAGGGTTTATTCATTGAATTACGTCTCCCATCACAGTTTCTATTAGGTAGATAAAACTTTTTCTTTTCCTAAAACTTGTTCCTTTTTATTTTATTGAGCTGTAACTAAAATGCAATAAACTACCTGTACTTAACGATTATGATTTCAACAGCTTGGACATATGCACACATCCTCAAAGTCATCATCATAATCAAGATAGCAAACAATTCTGTTATTGCATGAACTTCCTTATGCCTCTTTGAAATCCATGTCTTCTTCCTCACGAACCCCAGGGAAAAATGACCAGCTTCCCATCCCTACAAATTGGTTTGCATGTTCTAGAATTTATATAAATAAAATTATATAAGTACATATTCTCTTTTGGCTGGCCTCTTTGACTTTTAATGATGTTGAGAATCATTCCTTTTATTGCATATATTAATTAATAGTTCATTCCTTTTTATTGCCAAGTAGTATTCCACTGTGTGAATCTATCATCATTTTTTTTTTGGTAGTTGATGATTATAAATAAAGCTGCTGTAAATGTTATATTCAAATGTGAACACATTTGTTTGTTGTTTGTTTCTCATGGGTCAATGGCTAGGACTGGAATGGCTGGATTGTATGGTAGGTAGTATGTTTAATATTTTAAGAAATGGTCAAACTGTTTTTCAAAGTATTTTTTCTCATTTTACATTCCCAGTGGCACTGTAAGAGAGTTCCAGTTCCTCTACATCTTTGCCAACACTTGGTGTGGTCAATCTTCTTAATTTTAGCCAAGGTAACACACATGGTGTGTTATCTTTCTGTGGTTTTGGTTTCCATTTCCTTGATGACTCATGGTGTGAAGCATCTTTTCAAGTGCTTGTTGGCCATTTGTACATCTTTTTTTCCTTTTTGTCTTTTTTTGTGACTGGTAATGGGATCGCAACCCTCAGTGTCGCGCCCGCACCATGACTGGCAATGGGATCGCAACCCTCGGTGTCGCGCCTGAACCATGACTGGCAACGGGATCACAACCCTTGGTGTCACACCCGCACCGCGCTCAACCAGTGAGCAGACCGGTCTCTATATGGGATCCGAACCCTTGGCGGGAGCGCCGCCGTGCTCTTAAGCGCCGCACTCTACTGAGTGCGCCACCGGGCCGGCCTCTTGTACATCTTTTTTTGTGTTTACTCAAATCTTTTAGCCATTTTAAAAATTGGGTGGCTTGTCTTATTTCTCTTGAGTTTTAAGAGCTCTTTAGTATATTCTGGATACAAATTCTCATCTGCTATATGTATTGCCTACATTTTTGTTTTCTGGGCTGTGGCTTCCCTTTTATTTAATTAGTGGTACTTTTCAAGGAGAAAAAATTTTACATTGTGATAAAGTGCAATTTTCTGTCGTATCCTTTATGATTCCTTCTTCTTTTGTTGTTGCTCTTTTTATCTTTGCTTGTTCCAAAGCTGAGACAAATTCCTCTTATGCTTTCTTTTAGGAACTCCTATAGTTTTAGGTTTTACATGAGGTTGGTGATCTGTTTACATTAGGTTGGTGATCTAAACAAACAGCTTTTGTTTGTGTTGTGTTCATTTGTTTTTTTTCCCCCTGACATGAATATCCAGTTGATCCAGCATAATTGTTGAAAAAACTTTCACATCCCCATTGAGTCACTTTGGAAGCTTTGTTGGACATCAGTTGATCACATACACTCCCCACTTTTTCTGTTCAGTTTTTGTTCACTGTCACCCTTCATTACACACTAGCAAAGTCCCTCTGTTCTAGCACCAGATTTCATATATTTGTCGTATTTTACCCACAAATATTTGAATGACAAAATTTCCCCTAGTATTTCATATCTTCTAAGTACATTACCATTCACAGCATGCTTTTGTGTCATTAGGGCAACAACTGTGGTGAATGAATATCCCTTTAGTGGCAGAAATTCAAGACAGAAAAGTCAGCACTGACTCGAGATAGGCAGTGTTGGTAATACGTATTGAGGGAATTCTTTCACGCTTCATGGGGAAAACAGTTTGTTCTTGAATTTCTTCTACATCTGAAAAAAGTTTGGAACATATCTCAGTAACCTTTTATAATTAAGAAAAACAGAATTCCTTTCAAGTTCTGGAAAAAAAAAATCATTCTTCCTCTAAGTCTGTGTTCTCAGTGTGGGAAAGAGGTGACGTTGCATCCCACGGAGATGGGAAATGTCTGGAGACATTTTTGGTTTTCACTATTGGCATCTAGTGGGTAGAGGCCAGGATGCCGCAGAATACCCTACAAGGCATAGAACAATTTCCCCCTCATCCCTACGTGTAAGAAATATCTAGCCCCAAATTTCAGTAGTGCTGCTGTTGACAAACCTGCTTTAAGTATCCAAATATTTAGATCCAAATCTGGTCCTGAATGCATTCCTATGCTTCCACAGCTTCTAACCTTTAAGTGGTTAAAATAAGATAGGTTCATGATCATTTTTTAGCTGCATGAATGATGTTCATGAAAAAAATATTTGCCATTATTCTCGCCTATGACTCTCTGGGGTCACATCTTTAATTTGTCAGCTGTGCTATTGTGTGAAGAGAAGTGGACTTGGGCCAAAAGACGTGGACTCCATTTATGCCTCCATCAAATCCAAGAGGCGCTTGAGTTAAAATGAAAACATCTGGTTTGCATCTAGGCAGCCTCAGTCACATACTGGCTTGTGTGACCTTGGGAAAGCCTCTTACATTTGCTGAGCTTAAATGGGAATAATTTAAAATTTTAAAAATTTAAATAATTTAAAAATCGAAATTTGTTGATCTTTAGAATGGGAATAATCTCATGGGCTGTTGAGAAGACTAGATGAGATAAAGCATTACCCATAGTACTTTTATAACAAGAATATTTATTATTAATACTTAAACATGTTCATGTGTGAAACATGTTTACCCACCAAACTGCAATCTTATAAACTTTTAGGTTCTTCCTGTAATCCTGAAGGACATCAGTTGTAATCAAGACATTTTCATTATTCATAACATGTTTTTTATGTTAAAAAAAGGAATTATACATTTAATATAGATTAGAATAAAAAGTTGGGATCCTTTTTATTTATTTATTTATTTCCAAGTTCTCTAGTATAAGTTAGTGATGAAATAATTCTTAGAAACAGGCTTAAAAATATAATGCTTGGTCCCTCTGGAGAAGACAGTTTGGATGTAAAACAGATCTTCTTTTTCGGGCATCGTCATTTTAAAAAAAGTTTTATTTTATTTTTAATTGACATAATAATTGTGCATATTATTGGGGTACATCACATTGTATTTGATTGATACATATATATAGTGTAATGATCAAATCAGG
>NW_007759408.1:0-6587 GCF_000696425.1 Galeopterus variegatus | reverse complement strand
ACGGGATCGCAACCCTCGGTGTTGCGCCCGCATCGCGCTCAGCCAGTGAGCGGGAACCGGTCTCCACATGGGATCCGAACCCTCGGCGGAAGCGTCGCCACACTCCCAAGTGGCGCCCTCTCCAGTGCGCCACCGGGCCAGCCCGTGATCATTGCTTTTTATAAGTATTAAGTGCCAGGTACTATGCTAAATGTTCTATATGCCTGATTTCAGAGAATGGGAGTATAATATAGTGGTTGAGTGTCTTGTATTCAGAATGCCTGGGGTCAAACCAAGACCTGCCACTTAATAGCTGTGTAACCTTAGGTGAATTAATTCTCTATGCCCCAGTTTTGTTAGAGGAAAGAGAAAACAAAAGCATCTACGTCAGTGAGATGTTTTAAGGATTAAATGAGGTTATAGAAGTAAAGCACTTAGGACTGTTCCTCAGTAAGCCAGCCCTCAAAAATTGTGAGCCATTATTGTCACTGTCATAATCATCATTTATAGTTATTATTACTCCTCTCAACAATCCTAATTATTATCCTCATTCTATAAATTAGGAAACTGAAGCTAAGAACTCACACTAATCAATTCCATGATAAAACACAAACTCTTTTTGTAATTTCCAGCAATAAAATACATCAGGAGAAATTCCAAACATGTAGCAGGTCTGTGTGGATTATTGTTGCCACAATTCCAAAGCATATGTTCAATCTCCTGTGACCTTAGTTGCACTTTAGTAGAAAAGAATTGAGAGAAAATACTTCATGATAAAACCCAAATTCTTTAGCATAGCATATAGTTCCCATAGCTTTACCCTTGATGATCCAATAAACCTAAATTACTTGTAATTCCTTGCTATTTGCCCCTCAGCATCTTTATTCATGCTTTCATTTAACATGGAATGTCCTCCCACTTTCCTCCTAGTCTGGTTAACCCTTTATCATATTTTAAAACTCAGCAATTCCTGTAAGAGAGCCTTGGCTTGGCCAAGTACCTCCAGTGCATCTTAATGTCCACTTCTATTTTGGCACTTGCAATACTACAATGAAGTTATTTGTTTACAAATTTCCTCCACTAGAGACTGTCCTATTCAACCTTATATATCCAGTGCCTAACAGTGTTTGCCAGGGGCCGGCCCGGTGGCGCACTGGATAGTGCGCCGCTTGGGAAGCGCGGCGGCGCTCCTGTCCGAGGGTTCGGATCCCACATACAGACCGGCTCCCACTCACTGGCTGAGCGAGGCGCGGGAGCAATGCCGAGGCTTGCGATCCCGTTGCCGGTTCCCGGTCCGGTACGGGGGCAACACTGAGGGTTGCGATCCGTTGCCGGACACGGAAAAAAGACAAAAGACAAAAAAAAAACAAAAAAAACAGTGTTTGCCATACTACAAGTTGCTCAAATAAACAAGTTAATTTGGACTAAACAGTCTCTCAATAAAAGGTTAAGACCCTAATAATTCAAGATTTCTCAAATCTGACAATAGTTTCAAAAGTCTTCCAGGAAAACAATCTGAAAGATTTTTCATCTGAGAACCAGGAATAACATACTTCCTTTTTTTTTTTTTTTTGTCTTTTTTCGTGTCCGGCAACGGATCGCAACCCTCAGTGTCGCGCCCGTACCGGACCAGGACCGGCAACAGGATCGCAACCCTCAGCGCTGCGCCCGCCCCTTGCTCAGCCAGTGAGTGGGAACCGGTCTGTATGTGGGATCCGAACCCTCGGCGGGAGCGCCACCGCGCTTCCCAAGCGGCGCACTGTAGCAGTGCGCCACCGGGCAAGCCCAATATACATCCTTTTAAGTTCAGAGAATCTATCATTTTATTTGGTCAATTAGAGAAATACATGATCATTTACTTGGCTCTCTGAAATCCAGATTTTATTTTCATGATAGTGGGATCTATGTAGTATATACAGAATACTAAGTATTTCTACAGAAATACAAAATCTGAAACCTCAAACAGAACATGAATAATTTCAAAAACCTAAATGAACTAAACAAGAAATTTAAATTAAGCCATCACAACCAGAAAGCTATTTCCCTTCATTTCAATTCTTACATTAAACATAAACAATTATTTAACCCCACTGGACCCAGTGTTTTTTCTTTTTAAATAACCCATTCTTTGCAACAACGTCTGTACCTTCCTGAAATAAAGTACACCAATAATATAAACTATTTAACACATTTAAAATGAATAAGTGCCTTATACATAATAAAAATAAAGCAATTTTTAATAAAATTAGTATCTCAACATATAAATGGTTAGATAAGTACCCCAGAAGACACAATGAAGTAATCAGATGCTTGTACCTACAGATAAGAAAAGTAAGGTTAACAGAATTCTTTTTTTTTTTTTTTTTTTTTTGTCTTTTTCTGTGTCCGGCAACGGATCGCAACCCTCAGTGTTGCCCCCGTACTGGACCGGGGACCGGCAACGGGATTGCAACCCTCGGTGTTGCTCCCGCGCCTCGCTCAGCCAGTGAGCAGGAACTGGTCTGTATGTGGGATCCGAACCCTCGGGCGGGAGCGCCGCCGCGCTTCCCAAGCGGCGCACTTATCCAGTGCGCCACCGGGCCGGCCCAGGTTAACAGAATTCTAAACAAGGAGGATATAAAAATGAAAGCAAAAATATGAGAAGATACTAGAATTAAAATTAGTGTTATGTGACTTATTTGGAAATGCCAAGAATAAGAGTAAAATAACTCTGACACAGGGACAACATAACAAAATAAAGTACAAGGAATTGATCTAAAGAAAGCAAAGATGTCAACAGAATGAGAAGACAAGCCACAGACTGAGAGAAAATAATTGTAAAAAACACATTTGATAAAAGTCTGTTATCCAAAATATACAAAGAACTCTTAAAACTCAATTAGAAAATAAACACCCTGATTAAAAAATGAACCAAACACCTTAACAGAGACTTCACCAAAGAAGATACACAGATAGAAAATAAGCATACAAAAAGATGCTCCACATCAAATGTCATCAGGGAAATGCAAGTTAAAACAATGAGATACCACTACACTAACAGAACGGCCAAAGTCCAGAACACTGACAAAAACAAATGTTGATGAAGATGTGGAGCAACAGGAACTCTCATTCATTGCTGATAGGAATGCAAGTTGGTACAGACACTTTGCAAGACAGGTTAGCAGTTTTTTACAAAACTAAACTTACTTTACCACACAATCCATTAATTGTTCTCCTTGGTATTTACCTAAAGGAGGTGAAAACTTATGTCTACACACAAACCTGCACACGGATGTTCACAGAAGATTTTATTCACAATTGCCAAAATTTGGAAGCAACCAAGATGTCCATCAGCAGGTGAACAGATAATCTATGGTACATCCAGACAATGGACTAAGCGCTTAAAAAGAAATGAGCTAACAAGCCATGAAAGACATGGAGGAATCTTAAATGCATATTACTAAGTGAAAGAAGCCAATCTGAAATGGCTACATAGTATAATGATTCCAGACTACGTTCTGGAAAAGGCAGAACAATGGAGAGAGTGGCTGGCAGGAGCTGGAGGCGAGGGTGAACAGGGGGAGCACACAGGATTTGGGGGGCAGTAAAAATACTCTGTGATACTATAATGGTGGTTACATGTAATTACACATTTGTCCAAACCCAAAGAATATACAACACCCATAGTGAACTCTAATGTAAACTATGAACTTTAGGTGATTATGATGTGTCAATGCAGGTTCAATGATGACAAATGTACCACTCTGGCATCTTGGCATAGGTATTTATTAGATACTCCCTTCAACATCCATACCTTAATTCTCTATTTTCATTAAAAGTGCTATCATTTCCCCATGGCTAACTTCAATATCACCAATGACTCTCCCTCTCCCCTTACCCTTCATATCTAGATAACCAGTTACTAAAATCCCATTGGTTATACCCCTGTAATATATCTCATTGATATTCCTCAATATCCTGATTCAGACTTTCACTGTCTCTTACATGGACTTTCGGCAGTTTCCCTAAATGTCTCATGACTTCATTTTCACAGAGTTCCCAAATTTATCATACCAAAGAATTCTAAACTTCCAACCTTGTCTCCTTCTATCTCCCTTCATGAACTATGTTCCAGACACTTCTGACTCTTCATATGTCTATTATTATTATTACTATTATTATTTTCTCTGCTGCAATATCTTTCTCCAGTTCCTGACAAAATTCTTCCTGTTTTTAGGGGATGATATACCCTTCATAAAACCTCAAACCTTTCTGTGAACCCTTTAAATTTTAGACTTCTTAGGGCACATACTACATCCTAACATATTATTTCTTCAATTAATCTCTGAAAGTGTAACTCATACTGTAACACCCCTATCCCAAACTTCCTGGAGGACTGTTTAACTCTGCTGTTTGACTTTTTGTGTCTGAGCTTCAATTTCCTATATGAAAAGTGAGGGTCAATTATGCTTATTTTGCAAGGTTTGTTTTGTCAGTGAACACGTAACACACGCGAATGAATACTGTGAATGCTAAAGCACCGTATGAAAAAGAAACAATAATCAGGAGTAAAAAACATTCTTATAAACATTTTATTTTTCCTGGATTGACTCTCGTACAATAAACATGCTACACTATTGGTATAAACATGGGGTGTCCCATATGATGGTCACTAGCCACATAAGCACTTGATACATGGTTAGTGTGACTAAAAAACCAAATTTTAAATTCATTTAGTTTAAATTCATTTAGTTCATTTTAAACTAAATGAATTTAAATTTTTTTAAATAGCCACATGTGGATAGCGGCTACCACAATGGTCAGCACAGCTATGTATCAATACCACCGCTACTGATAACCTACTGGAGTAAAACAGGAATTCTTCAAAACCTACTCACCAACTGTTCTCATGTCACCATTAGAAAGGCAACGGTATAGCCAATAGCAATTTTTGGTAAACAGGTGAGAAATAGATGAAAAGCCTTCACATAACAGAGCTGGCTTCCTATCAGTTAGGATCTGAGAGAAATAGTATTGATTTATGTTAGGGTACTGGCATATGAACGTGGCTTTCCACTCCTGCTCTGGCTGGCACCAGAACAAAAACAGAAATGTATCTCATTCATCTGTGTATCTCTGGTAGAGAGTTTGTAAATCGAATAGAATCCTCACACCAAAGACTCCTGGCTGTATTTACATGCTCTCTCTGGCTGGTACTCTTTTTAGAAGCCCAGCATCTGAATTTCCCTTTCTATTTTTAAGAAATCCTCCCAATTTATAAGGCAGAATCTGCCCCCCATTATAGATTTTATCAGCTTCCCTTTTAGCTAAGGTGCAGACACATGATTCAGGCTCCATCAATGAACACACCAACCCCACATTTAAGTGGCAGCTAACGAGAGAAAGCAGGGACTACGGCTAATCCATTCTGAACAGCGGTATCAACTACATTCAATCTCCAATAGTGGTGGGCCAGCATGAGTGGTATCAAAGGTCAGAGATGCAAGTTATGGAGGGCCAGCATGAGTGGTATCAGAGGTCAGAGATGCAAGTTATGGACAGAATTAAGGTTCTGCACAGTGTCTTCACAGGCTTAGCTCTATACAGTATAATTAGAGGCACTGCTCCAGGCTGCAGAGCTTTTATGGGAGGCAGAATAATGGTCCCCCCCACCACCCACAAAGATGTCCACATCCTAATCCGTAGAACCACTGAATACGTTACCCGCAAAAGGGCTTTTTCAGGTGTGATTAAATTAAGAATTTTGAGAAAGGCAGATTATACTGATTATAATATATGCCCAATGTAATCACAAGGATCCTTATAAGTGAAAGAGAGAGGTAGGAGAGTCAGAGGAGGAGACGGTAAGGGAAGCAGAGTGTAGAGTGATGGGATTACTGGCTTTGAAGGTGTTCAGGGGACCATGAGCCTCAAAAACTGAAAAGGGCAAGGAAAAGGATTCTCCCTCTAGAGACTCCAGAGAGAATACCACCTTGATTTTAGCCCAGTGGGACCCATTTCAGACTTCTGACCTTCAGAATTGTAACATAACACATTTGTACTGTTTTAACCCACCATGTTTGTGGTCATTTGTTACAGAAGCAATAGGAAACTAATACAGCTGTTGAGTCTAGGTCTCAAGCTCTTTAATACTTAAATGAGCCAGAGTTGTTTTTGTTCCTCACATCTAAAAACCCAACTGATACACTCCCCTTATTCTCCCATCCTTACACCTTTAGTTATTAGCATTTCTTAAAAAGACTATGATACAGTTTTTGCCTCTTTTCATTGCTTAGATCAAGTGTGCTTAGTTCTGTTTTAGTTATTAGCATTTCTTAAAAAGACTATGATACAGTTTTTGCCTCTTTTCATTGCTTAGATCAAGTGTGCTTAGTTCTGTTTTAGTTATTAGCATTTCTTAAAAAGACTATGATACAGTTTTTGCCTCTTTTCATTGCTTAGATCAAGTGTGATTAGTTCTGTTTACATCATGATGAAGAATATTATTGATTAATTATTCAGACTCTACCATTCCTTGAAGACTGAGATATGTCAATTATTTTGAGAAATTTATATAATTCAAAATGTTTACAATAAGTACAATTTCATACATTACTAGTCAACATACT
>NW_007759407.1:6097-6587 GCF_000696425.1 Galeopterus variegatus | reverse complement strand
TTTCCCTTGCAGATATCATTCATTATCATGGCTTTAAAAACTATACATGGTGATAGCTCCTGAATTTTTTTATTTTTATTTGTAATTTTTTAATTGACAAATAATAATTGTATATATTTACAGGATATAATGTGATCTTTTGGTGTATGTCTTTTTTTTCCTTTTGGTTGCTTTAGTTTCATACTGTATTTATTTATTTATTTATTTATTTATTTATTTATTTATTTATTTATTTATTTATTATGAATATTCATGAGATACAAAGCTGATTGTCCCCCTTCTGCCCATGATGTGGTGGCCATATTCATATTGAGGGCATATCCATTACCAGAAATTACTTTTGTACCCTTTATCTCCTCCCAATTATCCCGCAATGTCCCTCCTACCCCCTCTCTCCTCAATTCCAATTTGTAGCCCTAGGAATGTGCTCTCCCTCAGTTGGGTCATGGCACTACTGTGGTCTTTCTTTCCTGCCTTTCTCTCTTAGCTC
>NW_007759407.1:0-847 GCF_000696425.1 Galeopterus variegatus | reverse complement strand
AGGGAGGTTTCGGTGTTGGGACATAATAATCAACTACATTGTATACTGACAAAATAAAAATTCAAAAAAAAAGCTATGAATAATCATAGACTACATTGTAGAGTATGTATTTAATGTTATTTTTACCTCTGCCATTGAACCAAAACTTGTCAAAGTCATCAGTCAACTTTACGTGGCTGTAGACTGTGTCAGTTCTTCATTTTGATATTACTTGACAAATCAGCAGCTTTGGCACACGTTTCCCCTTGAAACGTCTAATCACTTGGTTTCCAGGACATCACTCATCTTTGCTGGCAACTAATCTTTCTAACCTCTTACTGAGGAAATTCTCCTGGTCTCAGTTTTTGAACCACTTCTTTCTGTCTGTTTTCCCTTGCAGATATCATTCATTATCATGGCTTTAAAAACTATACATGGTGATAGCTCCTAATTTTTTTTTATTTTTATTTGTAATTTTTTAATTGACAAATAATAATTGTATATATTTACAGGATATAATGTGATATTTTGGTGTATGTCTTTTTTTTCCTTTTGGTTGCTTTAGTTTCATACTGTATTTATTTATTTATTTATTTGTTTGTTTATTTATTTATTTATTATGAATATTCATGAGATACAAAGCTGATTGTCCCCCTCCTGCCCATGATGTGGTGGCCATATTCATATTGAGGGCATATCCATTACTAGAAATTACGTTTGTACCCTTTATCTCCTCCCAATTATCCCGCAATGTCCCTCCTACCCCCCTCTCTCCTCAATTCCAATTTGTAGCCCTAGGAATGTGCCCTCCCTCAGTTGGGTCATGGCACTACTGTGGTCTTTCTTTCCTGCCTTTCTCTCTTAGCTC
>NW_007759406.1:6329-6587 GCF_000696425.1 Galeopterus variegatus | reverse complement strand
CCAGAATATGAAGGAGGAAATGTACAAAGAGATTAATACCTTAAAAAAGCATGTAGCAGAATTTCTAGAAATGAAAGATTCACTCAATGAAATAAAAAACAGAATAGAGAGCTTGAGAAGCAGGGTAGAGCAGGCAAAAGAAAGAATTTCAGATCTTGAAGATGGTCTTTTTGGAAAGGTCTTTTTGTCGGGCAGACAAAAAAAAAGGAAAAAATAATTTAAGATAATAGGAAAATCTAAGAAAAATAGCAGACAACC
>NW_007759406.1:0-1131 GCF_000696425.1 Galeopterus variegatus | reverse complement strand
AAGACCACAGTGGTGTGTTGGACTTGCAGAGGGAGAGAACATACCTTGGGCTACAAAGTGGTGTCAGGGGGAGAGGGGAAGGGGAGGAAGGTTGGGGATAATTGGATGGGGAACATGGAGTACAAACACAATTTCTGGTAATGGGTATGCTGCCAGTTTGAATCTGGCCTCCACATCTTGGGTATGTGCGGTGACAATCAGCTTTGTATCTCATGAATATTCATAACCAATAAAAAGCCATAAATTAACAAATTCTGAACCCTTTCAATCATGTTTTTTCCTTCAAATGAAAGACAAATAAATTGAATACTCAGCCATAATTGTTGGCATGTTAATAGTAACAGCAAAATATCTGTGATTACACAGGGCACAGTGCAGTAAGCATGGTATAAAACTATTTGCACCAGGTTTTAAGGTCATTTTGTAGATTTGCATCTTTATTGTTTAAAGCTACATTGGGAATACCACTTCTACTCTGTGACTCAAAATATTATTACATCAGGAATTTTCTTCTTCACCATTGGGTAGTATGTGTCATGATTAAAATCAATGCACTACCATCTTTCATAAATAAAAGATTATTATGCTTGTGTTTTTAGTTCAATGATTCATTGATTATCTTATGTCTTCCATAACAAAAGTAAATACACAACAGTGCTCTGAGCTTCACAGAGTCATATATTTTACTATTTTATTTGTAAATCTATTTTATTGCAGATAAAGAAAATGTGGTTTACATACACAGTGGATTACTATTCAGCCATAAAAAAGCATGAAATCCTGTTATTTGTGGCAACATGGATAAACCTGCTGGATATTACATTAAGTGAAATAAGGCAGGCACAGAAACATAAATATTGCATGTTCTCACAAATATGTGGAAGCTAAAGAAGTTGAGCTCATAGAAGTAGTGAGTTTCTAATAGTGGTTACTAGAGGCTGATAAGAGGACAGGGGGATTAGGAGAGGTTGGTCAACAGCTAGATAAGAGGAATAAGTTCTAGTGTTCTATAGAATTGTAGGATATCTATAGTTAACAACAATTTATTGTATAATTTCAAATAGCTAGAAAGGAGGATTTTGAATGTTCCCAACATAAAGAAACGACA
Source organism: Galeopterus variegatus (assembly GCF_000696425.1). Lineage (NCBI taxonomy): Eukaryota > Metazoa > Chordata > Mammalia > Dermoptera > Cynocephalidae > Galeopterus > Galeopterus variegatus. Next base: position 23 of record NW_007759406.1, on the reverse strand, counting down.
AACGTTTGAGGTGATAAATATAC
>NW_007759405.1:6340-6587 GCF_000696425.1 Galeopterus variegatus | reverse complement strand
TGTGTGTGTTAGCATGTGCACACACAAGCACGTGCCTGTGCAGGGTGGTGGCTGTGCTGCATAGGGTGGGTCTGCTGAGCTGCCTCACTGTCAGCTGGTCATGGGTAGCAACAGCTGGTCTGGCCAGCCTCCTAACAATGACCTCAGGGGCAAAAGTCCTGTTGCTGCACTAAGACCATAGGAGAAGGAGGCTTCCCTGGATAGCCTTTGTGGATCCCCCAGGAGAACAGCTGGTGCCTGTCCCCTG
>NW_007759405.1:0-760 GCF_000696425.1 Galeopterus variegatus | reverse complement strand
GTGCATGGTTCTAGTGGCAGATTTGAGTATGAATCATGGCTTCCCCATGACGGGTTCCCTGGTCTTAAGTAAGTCATTTAATCATTGGGAACTTCGGTTTGCCCATCTATGGACTGTGGATAACAATAAAACCTAGTTCATGGAGTTTTTGTCTGATCAAACGAAATGATGCATGTGAAATACTTTCCACGACGCCTGGCATGTAGTAAGCACTTGATGGAGGTTAGCTTTTGTTCTTGTTCTTTCTTTTCCATGCCTGCCCTGACCCAGGAGGCCAGGAGATGAGATTGAGCAACTGGATCCCAGGGCAGGTAGGGCCAAAGCTGCTCCTGTGCTTCCAGGCACCCGTAGGACCTGGTATGAGTACACAGAGCCCTGTGATGTCCGGATCTGAGGCCTAATCTCTAAAATTGTCCTTGGTATCGAGGTGATCCAGCCCTTGGCTGTAGCTTTTCCCTGTTTTGAAGAGGCATTTCCCAAAAGTCTCATACTGGGCCTTCTCCCTCCACGGCCTTCTGCCCTGTGATTACCTCCTTGTGCCCGTGGGAGGACTTTACTAGACTGAATTAAGCCAAGAACCCCCAGACCCAAATCTCTGGAGCAATCTCAAACTCATAAAACTTGAGAGGTCTCTGTTGTTCTTTCCTATTTTTCTACTTCCTCAACAAAAGATGGAGTGCATGCACACACACTCACACACACACACACACACTCACTACTAAAATCAATGACCCAGTGGCAACCCTCAGTGAATTGCTGA
>NW_007759404.1:5833-6587 GCF_000696425.1 Galeopterus variegatus | reverse complement strand
CCCAAGTCAGAGATCCCCTCTAGGTTCAATTTAGGCAACAGTGAAAGATTCATTAACACTTTTAGGGCACTTGTGTAGAAGAGAACATTAGAAATGTTAGGACTGTTTCCAAAACACTTCAAAAATACCTAATGAAGAAATGGGTTTTGTAATAATGGGCAGAACCACATTGACAAAAAGTAAAACAGAGCAAGGTCGAATGCCTCTTTGATCTGTGGGATCTTGGTCCAGGAATCCCATTCCCACAGTTTCCTGCTGGGTAGAATTAGTCGCCTCTGGTCATTGGACTGAAATTTTTTTCCCCTTTATTCCACTCATAGGATTGAAATCTTTATGGTGGGCTTTAAGGGATCAGATTAACCTTTAACCCTTGCAAGCAGATCTCCTGAGTTTAAATTAGTGCATTCCTGCAGCTCTCAAGAAAAAGAAGCAAATTGAATAGCAACCAAATTCACTCAATTCTACTCTGTTTCACTCTACGTCTGCCACATTCTGATTCATAATCACGATTTGAAAGGTAGTTCTTACCCTGAGAGTTTAGTGGGACTTTGAAAGCTTTACCGGAATAAGGAAGCTCTTCCCTGTCCTAGATTCATGATGGCTTGACATGTCATCTCTGAGCCACGCAGCCATCATGGGAAGAGGAGCTGGCTTCCATTTCAATTCCAGAAGCGTCCTCTTGCTTATCCTACTTACGTTTTACCACAGGAGGGTGTTCTACAATGGCAAGTCATATTTTCTCCTCTCTTCCTCC
>NW_007759404.1:0-295 GCF_000696425.1 Galeopterus variegatus | reverse complement strand
GGGGGGGGCGGCAGGTAGCTCTATCCTTTACCTCTCAATCAATCTCTATGTTTTTTATACAAATTGGAAATTGTCCTATTCCTTTCAGCAATCTCTAGGCTATATTGGTTAATTGGTGGATTAAAAATAAGTACATATTAGGGCCGGCCCGGTGGCTCACTCGGGAAAGTGTGGTGCTGATAGCGCCAAGGCCGCAGGTTCGGATCCTATATGTGGATGGCCGGTGTTCTCACTGGCTGAGAGTGGTGCAGACAACACCAAACCAAGGGTTGTGATCCCCTTACCGGTCAAAAAA
>NW_007759403.1:5713-6587 GCF_000696425.1 Galeopterus variegatus | reverse complement strand
AAGAATAAAAAGAAAAATTACAGTAGGTCTAGCACTTTATGATCTACAGAATGCTTTCATGTATTTTTTGTCACAACTGTCTTGAGCAATAGGCAGAATAGATCTTATTCTTTTCATAAATGATAAAACAGTTTCTAAAAGGCCAAATACTTTGATCAAGGTGGTAAATGACAGAGCTGGGACTAGAACACACTTCTGTCTACGAGTCCAGTGCTCTCCCCACTGCAGCACCCCTTAGAACTGTGTGTGACTGATCAGAAGAGTATTTGTCCTCTTAAGGCCCAGAGCAGACTGGAAGGATTTCATAGAGGGAGGAGGCTGAGCTGGCCCTCAAAGGGAAGAAGGTTTGCAGTGAGCCGAGAGGAAAAATACAGAGAGAAACACACCTAAAGGTCTAATGGCTACAGAACAGACCAGCTGGGCTGGACTAACTCGTGTGGATGCAAATACAGATGAAATTTAAGGGATAAGGAGAGATCAGATCATGAACAGTCTTCAATGACTGGCTAAGTAATTAGGGCCTTACTTAGAGGTGGTGGCAGCCCCTAAAGGCTCTTGTGCAGCTGGTGAGTTTGGGGAGTGGGAGGTAGGGATAAGTAGGATGCTCTGAGATAGATTAACCTGATAGCCTGAACTGGGGAGGAAAAAGGGGAATCAGTTAGAATACCACTGCAGTAATTCAGTATAAATAACAAGATAGTGGACGTAGGTGGGATTTTAAAAAGGGAATGGCAGCAGGAAACAACGTTAGTGCAATATTTGACAAGCCTGGTTACACATTAGGTGTGTTTGGATGGGGGAGATTTCCTAGGTTTGTGCCTGCTGACAGGAGGACGATCTCTACACTGGCTCACACATAACCATTAGTTCCCCT
>NW_007759403.1:0-408 GCF_000696425.1 Galeopterus variegatus | reverse complement strand
TTTGTGGAGAGAGACGTCCTCTTCTTTTCTTTGGTCTCTGCTGGTGACTCTTCTTGTGTCAGTGCATTCTAGTGGCTGGTGGGCCATCTGTGTGGTGGTTGTGGTGTTTAGCTGCTTTTGTGGCAGCCGTGTTTATTGTGGTGGCTGTGGTGGGCCACCCACATGGAGGTGATGTTTTTGGCATGCTCCTTGGCACTGGAGGTGTGCCTGGTTGTGGGAGGGGGGGTCTGGTTCCTAGATCCATGTCACAGGTCCCAGGTGGGCCCTGGGGCACTGGTGGTATACCTGGACTGGAACTAATTTTTGTCCTTTGCTTACTTCTGAAATGGGGGAACCTTCTGTGGGGTCCAGTACTTGAGCTGTGTGGTTGAGCTAAATTGCTACTTTGCTGCTGATTCCCTGGGGAAG
>NW_007759402.1:1653-6587 GCF_000696425.1 Galeopterus variegatus | reverse complement strand
GGGTTGCGATCCCGTTGCCAGTCCCGGTCCGGTACGGGCACGACACTGAGGGTTGCGATCCGTTGCCGGACACAAAAAAAGACAAAAAAATAAATAAATAAAATAAAAAAATAAAGCAATGATTACAGTTTACTATTGGTTACTGAAACTTTACTTCCAAATTTGTCTTAGTTGTTAGTATTATGAAATGTGGTCTCTCCAAGCAAGAATAATGAACGGAACCAGTAATAATTAGAGCCTCCTATTAACACATTTCAGCAGTAAATAAGCTGATGAGAAGCGAGGTGCTTCTGATGTGGCAGTCTTGGCTAGGTGTAACAGTAGGAGCTGACCCTGCTTCCCTTTGTTTCAGACGATGACTTGACACCCAACTAGACCCTTCTGACTGTTTAGAACAGGAACTGGGCACTTGACTCGTGCTAAGATGTGTCACTGATACAACATCTGTACTGCACATACCATCCTATTGGGAAGTGGCTGGGATGTGAGAATTGCCTGCCCTTGCAACAGGTATGGGAAGATTAAAATTGGACAGGCATTTGATGCCAATCTATGTACCCCGTAAATGGGCATCTTCATTTCTTACAGTCCGTGCTGTTAATTGCCCAATTTGGCCAGCCTATGTGAGTGTGTTAGGATCAGAATAATTTGTTTCTCTTTTTAGGTAGTTTCAGGGGTTTTACCTTGGGTGAGGACGGCAGAATGTAAACAATTGTTTTTGTCTTGTTTGTGTATTGTGTATCCCGTCGCCTAGAAGAATTAGCACATGCTGGGGGCTCACAGATACATATTTTTTTCTTTTTCTCTATCAGTATTCAGAGGATCAACAAATTTTTGCAGGAATGAGTAAATTAAGTATACATTTTAAGTATTTGCCCTTTAAGTGCTCAATTTTGCTGTTTGATATTGAGCTTCAATGCTTTGAAACTTTTTATTTAAAAAATTTATGATTAGAGAGGAGAGTTTAATAAGCAGAGACTCCATCTGAAATAGGACAACAACTCATAAACTCCACCTTTTCACATTTTGATGCCTTGACATTTTATCAACATTTTGAGCTAAAAGTGATAAAATATTACCATGGTTGGCAAGAGCTCTAACTTTCAGGCTACACTTCTCTGTATTTCACAAGCATAAGAGTACCAAACATGCTTTCTGAAATACTGATCATGGAATTAAAGATGAAATATTCCTAATGCTTAACAAAAGTTTTTAGAAGAGCCAAAATAGGCCTCTGGAAACAGCAGTGAAAGGCATGCAGCCCTGTTCTAATAAACTTTGAAAAGTGATGGCCAGAGAGGAAGGAAGAAAAATTTGGTGTAGTTTAGCACATCTCCTAATCTTCCCTGAATTAGTCAGCGTCTAGTCAGAAAATGGAAGTCATCATAGGAATTTCAGAAGGAGAAAGTTTTAAAATATTAATTTTTTTTTACATCCTAAGATTTTGCAGAGCAGTTGCAGGGGAGGGGGTGGGAAGAGTAGGAAGGAGGTGGGGCTTGGCCTAAGGCACTCCCATCGTTCTGGCAATGGGGAATGAGGGGGCGTTGTGTGTTTCTGGTGGCAGCTTGGTGATCACTGCTGGGCTGGTTGCGGATGTCAAGGGAGCTGGAGCGTGACAGGCCCTCGGGGGAGCTCCACATTTTGGGAGCCTGGGGTGAGAAGGAGGGAATTTGAAGCTGATGGAGAATAAAACTAAGGCAGGCCTTATCAGAGGAAAAGACAAAGGAGAGAGCTGAGACTATGCACCGAGGGGAAGCGTGGAGGGTGCTGATCCAAGAAGAAGATAAAGCCACTGACCAAGATGTCAGCTGAAGCAGAGAGAGAGAAACCCAGGCTTTCCCTCTCTTCCTCTCCTCTGGTCTTCTGAGAGTGCCTACATTGGCAGAACTTACCTGGAAATGCAGGCAAGAGAGCTTGAGACATTTCCTGCAACAAGAAATATGACCCTGAGAGCAAACAGGCAAATACCCAGCACAACCACTGATTGCAGTAGCAGAATAAGGCTTTCTGCATGCCAACTTGAGCAACGTTTCTTGACAAAAGATAATGGAACAATGTCTATGAAGTTCTAAGAAATGGCTAAGAAAATTTATGGACCCCCAAATTATATTTGCTAACTGTTGTTCAAATAAGAGACTCCCAAACACAAAAGGGTCAGAGACTATAATTGCACTCATGAGACCTTGAAGAAAACAATAGCTGACAAAATCTAACTAAGTGATGAGAATGGTGGCAAAAGCACTGTTAGCCATAGGGGAGCAACTTACACATGCAGCTACAGAACTGTGGAAATGTGGTATTTCAGTATAGTAAAATGGGGCGACGTCGAAATAGTAGTGAAATGGGAGTGATAATATATAAGAATAAACAAACCAAAGTATTTTTCCTATAACTCAGCATCAGCACAGAAGACTTCTGTGACCAACTGTGTGGGGATTTCTTCCTACCACCAAGCAAGCAAGCAATTCTGTAGTGGACACCAGCTGGGAGTCCTCTAATTCAGTCCAATTCTGACACTATCTACCTGGAGATAGCATCAGATTGCACAGGTTGGGGGCTCAGTCTCCCAAGGCTGTCCCCCTTCAGATGCCTGTTATAAGTCCAGTCCTCCAGAACTGACTGACTGGCTTCAAATTGGGGTTCCCATGACTCCCATTTTGGGCTTGATTGATTTGCTAGAGCAGCTCACAGAACTCAGGGAAACACGTTTACCAGTTTATTGCAAAGGATGTTACGAAGGATACAGATGAAGAGACACATAGGGTGAGGTGTGGAGAAGGGGTGCAGAGTTTTCATAGCCTTCCTGGGAATGCCACCCTCCAGGAACCCCCCATGTTTAGGTATCTGGAAGTGTTCTGGACCCGGTCCTTTTGGATTTTTATGGGAGCTTCATTACGTAGGCATGATTGATTAAATCATTGGCCATTGGTGATCAGCTTAACTTCAACCTCTCTCCCCTCCATGAGGTTGGGGGGGTAGGGCTGAAAGTTCCAACTCTTTAATTCTGCTTTGATCTTTCCAGTGACCACACCCGATCTTGAAGCTACCTAGGGGGCTGCCAGCCATCAGTCAATTCATTAGCATATGAAAAACAGCACTTCAGAGAGTCTAAGGATTTTAGGAGCTGTATGCATGAAAATGAACTAAGACTAAGACCAAATATGTATTTCAAAATATCACAGGGAGGCAATGAAAAGATGGAAAGAAATACTAGTGCATTCATTTTTCTTAGTTGGGAGGTCCAATGTTCATTGATCACGAAATAGAAAGGGGGCTGGCTGATTAGCTCAGCTGGTTAGAGAATTGTAACACTAAGGTCAAGGGTTTGGATCCCTGTACCAGCCAGCTGTCAAAAAAAAAAAAAGAAAAAAGGAAGGAAGGAAGGGAGGGAGGGAGGGAGGGAAGGAAGGAAGGAAGGAGAAAGAAAAAAAGAAAGAAAGGTATTCTGTACCAGGCAGACCAGGTTTGTTCTTGCTCTAGTGAACCTTACATTTAAGTGAAGGAAAAAGATAAAAAGTAAACATAAAACATGTATTAGTCCATTTTGTGTTGCTATAACAGGATACCTGAAACGGGGTGATTTATAAAGAAAACAAAATTTATTGCTTACAGTTTCTGAGGCTGGGAAGTCCAAAGTCCATCTGGTGGTGGCGACAGTGAACCAGAGGTGGCACATTGCAAGATGGTGAAAGCAGAAAGAGGAGAAAGAGACAGACTCCCCTCCTTCTTCCTTTAAAGCCCTCAGAACCACGCCCCCGACCACCATTTTTAATCCATTCACTAGGGCATGGTCCTACAATCCAATCACCTCTTGTAGGTTCCACCTTCCAATTACCATAATAGGATTTCCCACCCTGTTGACAGTCACAGTGGGAGCTATTTCCAATACGTAAAATTTAGGGGACACAATTCAAGCTTCAGGGAGTTTGGGGGGGGGGCATAATTCAATCCACTACGTAAAGTAAATTCAGAATTCAATACATAGTGCATGATAAGTACAGAAATAATTTCTGTGAAGAAAATAAAGCAAGGTGACTAATTAGAGACTGACAGACGTGGGAATGAGGGATTTTTAGATCATGTAGCTAAGAAAAGCCTTCATGAAGACATGACCTTTGGGCTGAAACCTGAGGAGTGGGAACAACAGCCATGTGAAGTTCAACATTGTGTTACGCTTAATGACAAAACAGAAGCTGTTCCATAAAATTTGACAGCAAGAAAGAACAACTACTATTACCACTGTTATTTTCAATACTGTTGGGAAATACTAGCCAGTGCAATTAAACAGGGAAAAAAATGAACTATATATATGGGAAAGGAGGAGCGAAAATTATGATTATTTTCAGTTATTGTAGAGGGTACTAAAATTAATAAAGCGTATGTATTTCGTGGGGACTTATCCTTTAGCTTAGTAGGGCCACAGCCCTTAGATTAGAAGGACCACAGTCCTTAGATCAGGCTGTAGCTTAATAGGATCTTTATCTTAGTAGGACAACAGTCCTTAGCTGGTAGAACGTCCAAAGCCCTTTAGTTTAGGCTGGAGCATAGTGGGGCCACAGTCCCGTAGTTTTTGCAAGGCCAAAGCCTGGCAGTTTGAGGAATAACGTAACCATTTAGTATTGCACATAGAAATGCTAAGCTTGGGAAAAAACAGAAAACTTTCACAGGACTAAAAAGTCTCTGGTGAGGATATAAGAATTGTAACACAGCAGATGCCCTTGGTGCAGCTAAACCTAATTATGGGAAAATATGTGTACCGAAAGCTTCAAGGCTACTTCGCCAGTCAGCTGCTGGTTCCACATTTCACCTTCAACTGCTTCTCTAAGTTTCATAGGGAACCAAGTGTTGCCATAACGATTATCTCATTGGTTCCTTTGTATGTTTCATAGCTTAGTTTTATGACGCCTTTGATGGTAAATTGCTCAAACTATTTT
>NW_007759402.1:0-1155 GCF_000696425.1 Galeopterus variegatus | reverse complement strand
TTTGTATGTTTCATAGCTTAGTTTTATGACGCCTTTGATGGTAAATTGCTCAAACTATTTTTAAGTTGCACCTGTGTTAATGAAAATTATTATTTAGCCAGTTTGTTTATGTTTTCACTATGACTGATTAACTACCTGTGTTCTTTTCTGTAACTTTTTGCCTGGACAATAAAAAACGGAGAAAAGCATTGATTCGGGGTCATTTCCAAGGAATTCCTTCTCACTTGAAGAAGTCGTTCTTTGGATTTAACCCCTTCTGGGCTTCTCACTGCTCTGGAGAAATGGGTTTTGAGTAATCCTTTGCGTCTCCGTCTCTGTCACCCTGAGGGAGAGGTGACAAGTTATATCTACCTAGAAAATAAAAAGAAAATGATTAAAGAGAATCCAGCAAGAGGGCTAATTACAAGTTTAATATGCAAAAATTAATAGCTTTGTTTTATAGAGAAAAGTAAAGACTTCATTTACTTTAGCAATAAAGTTAGTAAGATATGGATAGGGTCTATGTGAAAAAAACTTCAAAAATAGAAAACATGCATATTCTCAATAGGAAAAAATATTTTTAAAGGTGTCAAAATCCTCAATATATTCAATGTAATTCCCAAAAAATATCAGCAACACTTTTTTGGAGAATTTGATATTTGGAAAAATGAATGTACAGATTAGGGAAATTCTGTTTTAAAAGGCTAATGGGAGTTATCTTAAACATATATTAAAACATATTATATAATGTTTTATGTACTATATATACATTAATACTACATAAAATGTACAAATTATAAAACTAGTAGATAATGTAACAACATAATAGTCCAGAAAAGACTGAAAATAGAAATATGAATTTAGGATGTGATAAAGGTAACATTTCAAATTGGTGTGGAAATAGTAAATATTCAAAACTAGGGAAAACTGGCCAGCAATTTTGAAAGTTATAAATTTGGATTTCAGTCTTTCTTGTTACAATAAATTTTAGATAAATTGAACACTTAAAAGTTAAAAATTTAGGGCCGGCCCGGTGGCGCACTGCTACAGTGCGCCGCTTGGGAGTGCGGCGGCGCTCCCGCCGAGGGTTCGGATCCCACATACAGACCGGTTCCCGCTCACTGGCTGAGTGAGGTGCGGGCACAACACTGAGGGTTGCGATCCCGTTGCCGGTCC
>NW_007759401.1:5897-6587 GCF_000696425.1 Galeopterus variegatus | reverse complement strand
ATTTTACAGATGACAATATACAATATACACTAGTGTTCTATGTCACATGAATACTTGCATATTGCTGATAGTTTTATATATAATCACATGAACAAGTATTGAAACAGTTTCTAGGGTGTAATTAAATATGCTTTTCATAGCCATCTGATATTGGACAAAGGCAACATAAATCTACATTGGGGAAAAGATTGCCTCTTCAACAAGTGGTGCTGGGAAAACTGTATATTCCAGATGCAGAAGAATAAAACTAGATATGCATCTCTCACCATACACTAAAATCAACTCAAAATGGATTAAAGACTTAAGTATAAGACCTGAAACTGTAAAATTACTAAAGGAAAATATTGGTGAAACACTTCAGCAATTAGGTCTGGGCACAGGTTTTATGAACATGAGCCTGAAAGCACAAGCAGCAAAATTAAAAATAAGCAAATGGGATTATATTAAACTAAAAAGTTTCTGCACAGCAAAGGAAACAATCGACAGAGTGAAAAGACAACCTACAGAATGGGAGAAAATTTTTGCTAACTATGCATACAACAAGGGATTAATATCCAGAATATACATAGAACTCAAGCAATTATACAATAAAAAAAAAGACCCAATTATAAAATGAGCAAAGGAGCTGGATAGACATTTTTCAAAGGAAAACATACAAATGGCCAACAGATACATGAAAAAATGCTCAAC
>NW_007759401.1:0-514 GCF_000696425.1 Galeopterus variegatus | reverse complement strand
CAAACACTTTAATAAAATCATAATTTAAAAAGGCCTTAAAATCCAAGTCATATACTGCAAATGTTTCTGTTTCCTTGTTTCTGCTCCAATCTGTGCTTTAGGGATGTTTTCAGTGCCAAATCTGGTGCCTTTGGAGTGGGTCCCCAAAGATTTCAGAGCTTTCTATTCTGGCTCTTTGAATAAATGAGACAGTTAGAATTGGCAGGACTTAATCCTCATCTTCGAAGCCTCAGGGAATGAAAGTACCAGTCTCCTCCTGGTGTTAGCTTTTGAAGTTCTTCTTCCATTTTTTTGTTTTGTTTTGTTTTGTTTTTGTTGTTTGTTTAAATATTGAAGACTTGAAATCAGAAGATGTCAGTTTGGTTCCTTATACTACAATTTACTCTCTATATAATTTTGGAAATATCATTTAGATTCCTTAAATATCTGTTTCTTCAAATATAAGGAGAAAAGGTTTCTTGTCTGATTGCTGTGATGACAAAGTAGCATAGTATAGGTTGAAACTACAAAGAAG
>NW_007759400.1:6125-6587 GCF_000696425.1 Galeopterus variegatus | reverse complement strand
AAATACTTCCTATATTTTAAAAAAATTTGTTACTGTCGACTACAAAGATAATAATAAACAAAGTCAATCCCCTGCCACAGCATAGCTCTTTGACCTCATGTAATTGCCACTATTCTCACACACAATCTTGCAAAGAAGAAAGTGCACCCACCCTGTTCTCCTCCCGACTGCTCTCTGCTGCTGCTTCTTTGTTAACCCAGCTTCTTGTGACACCTTTGTTAACCCAGCTTCTTGTCCTGGGACCGTGACTGCTACCCACCCTTACCCTCCCTGCCTTAGGAGAAGCCTAGCCAGTCCTTGAGAAATGAAACGGCTTCCCTGCCTCCCTCTCACATGCAGGCTGCACATTCTTCTCCAGCTTCAAGGTCAAGGCTAGGAGATAGGGTGGGCTATCTTTCTCTTTCTCTGATACCACTTCCAGATCATTCCTCCTTCAATTTCCTGAGAAAACCCCAATCCTCT
>NW_007759400.1:0-580 GCF_000696425.1 Galeopterus variegatus | reverse complement strand
GAATGCATCAAATATGAGCTCCTTAAGCTTCGTTTCTTTCAAAAATGCAGCTTCATTAAAAATAATATTTTAACTATGCTTTTTAAAACTTTTTTCCGCAGAAGTTTTACTCATTTAATCTTGATAACAACCCAAGAGGTACAATGGATACCATCTAAGATATCTGAGTTGCACTATATTCATTGCTATTATATATGGGCAAGGTATGACCTTACTACACAAATGTTAATAAATATTTAATTGGCATATTAACTGTTTGGATAAATGGATTATACCAAACATTTGGAACTGGTTATCTAACGTACAAGAGACTTTCAATTCACCATTTCCAGTGTGGGATAGCCACCGAGCCAATCTGCACTCCTCCCCTAAAAAATTGACTGTTTTTATTTGTTTTCCATTCTTAAATTCATTTAAAACTTTTTTTTTCTTTGAAGGTTCACTGAGCATAAGAAACAGCACTACAAAAACAAAGAATCCCACAAGGACCCACAGTTGACAAAGAAAAAAAGGCAGTACCACTAGAAATAATCTATAAAAATATCACATATTAGTAGACATAAATCCTTGGCTGCTGTGA
>NW_007759399.1:5828-6587 GCF_000696425.1 Galeopterus variegatus | reverse complement strand
CTACTACGCACATATGGTACAAAAGGCTACTTACTCATATGCTACAAAAAGGCAAAAAAAAATCACTGTATTCATCACTTTGTATTGGTTAATTTAACTATTTAAATTTTACCTCAATTTCGATAAAGTAAAAAGAGCAAAACAGCCAAACCGCTATTTTAAAAATAACTTATCCTCTGTCTATTCTATCAATACGATGCAGCTTTTACACTCATTTCGGTATTAAATGTTTACAGAATATATCTCCAAGACATGTTGCTAATAACAATAAAGCAAGTTGTAATTTACTCACAAAATTGTGTACAAAAATATAAATATATGGTTTGTTTAAATGCATGTGTGTACTTGTGTACAAACTTCAGTGCTAATCATAACCACTTCCTTTTTTAATTTTCTTTTTTTATTTATTTCTATTTGCTATTATACATACATGTGAAGTACAACGTTGATTTTCAATAATTGTGTAGAATGTGTTGTGGTTAGATCAATACAGTTAGCTTATACAGCGTTACGATATGCAATAATTCTTTGTGTCTGTTGATCAATGAGAAATATTTGCAAAACGTGCATCTGACAAGGGATTAATATCCAGAATATAAAAAGAGCAAAGACCACTTTACAGCAAAAAGCAAATATCCAATTAAAAAATGGGCAAAGGAACTTAATAGACAGTTCTCAAAGAAAGACATACAAATGACCAACAGGTATATGAAAAATGCTCAACATCACTATTCATCAGGGAAATGCAAATCAAAACCA
>NW_007759399.1:0-854 GCF_000696425.1 Galeopterus variegatus | reverse complement strand
ATTCCTCTCAATAATTTCCTGTAGTTTGCTGTGTGATGATCTCGCCAAGCTTTCATTAAAAATTTACCTAAGAGTTCAATAAGCTTTGATGCAGTTGTAAATGGTAATTTTAATAAAATGAATTATTTGTTGCTGGTATTTGGAATTACAGTTACAATTTGTTTTTTAACCAGGTAAGCAGTAATCTTGCTATATTCACTGATTAATTCTAGTATGTAACATATAGATTGATGTTATTCTAGAAATATACACATTCAATATGTGAATAAGGGCCGTTTGATATCTTCCTTTCCAATACTTATGTATTTTTTTCCTTTTCTTGTATTATTGCCCTAAATACATATTGAATGGAACTGGTGATAGTAGGAATCCTTTCCTCATTCCTGATCGCAGAGAAGATGTGAATATTTCATCGCTGATTATGATACTTGCTGCAGCTTTATGGGTTTTTTCCTAATCTTAAGTGGGAGATAAGTTGTATCAATGTTTTGCATCTATTGTAATAATCAAAACATTATTATATATACCTTTGTTTTATTGAAGTCATTTGATTTCAAAGTGTTAATCCAACAACAATCAGTTCTGGGATAAAACCCAAGGTTTTTGTGGTGTATCGGACTTGGTTTAACTGTGGATTCATTTTGTTAAACTAACTTTTTTTTTTTTTTTCTATTTGGTCATGAAAGATATAACCCTATCATTTTCCTTTTATGTAGTCAGTTCAGTGTAAAGTTAATCCATTTGGAGGTGATGCCTGCTGTTTCTATTCTCTGAAGTTTCTTGTGTCAGATTGGTGTCATGTATTTCTCAACTGTAGGGGAAAATTCACCAATTCAATCACCAGAGTTCCGGAC
>NW_007759398.1:5440-6588 GCF_000696425.1 Galeopterus variegatus | reverse complement strand
ATTTTGTATTTTTTGATGACATTGTAAGTAGTGTTTTGTTTTGTTTTGTTTTGTTTTGTTTTGTTTTGTTTTGTTTACTACATGTAAACGGAGACTAGTAGCCTAAATGGCTCTTGGTGCTTTAGCACAACTTCTCACCAATCACCGGATGACCTCTAAGTGATGCAGACACAGTGGCGATCTCAAGGAAACTGGGCTAGAACAAGAAAAAGACCAAAAAATTGAGGAGAGACATCAGTGGCCACATATCACGGGGAAAACAGATCTCACAGATAAATTCCAGACAAGTTATTACACCAAAAAACAGCAACAAGAACAACAACCCTCATAGGAGAACAAAAGTAAATTTCCAAGTGGCTCATTTGTTAGCAAAGCAAGTATAACTGTATCGATGGTGAATTAATTAAATTATGTTTAATTTCAGCAGCCAAACGAATGTGTCCAGAGAACATAAACTTGTTTAAGAATGTTAGCTTTTTGTGAGAACAGTGGCTCAAATAGTTGAGGACATTGGGAGCAGCATCAATAGTCAATTAAAGGCACATGAAACTGCATATAAGCATTGTGCTCTAGTTGATAAAGTTGTTTCCCATGTAGTTACATGTTAACAATTCTGGCACCAATGTATATGTATACTGGAATTGAACAATTAAGTAAATGGATGGCAGGTGGTAGGAGACAGGTTTCTCACCGTTGGAGTAGGAGGTTACAGATAACAAGCGGGAAAGTATCCCCACCATCTGCCATCCATTTACTTAAGCTAGAATGGTCCGTGTGGTCATGGATTAGATTTGGTGATATCAGAATGAACTCATGTTTAGCTTAACATAGATACAAATGGTTATCCATAGAAGTACTTATAGATATCAGAATGAACTCATGTTTAGCTTAACATAGATACAAATGGTTATCCATAGAAGTACTTATAGATATCAGAATGAACTCATGTTTAGTTTAATATAGTTACAAATAGTTACATATAGAAATATTTTATTGCTCTGTCAGCTGAAAGAGCCTATAAGCAATGACACTCCAATAGCAAGGAGTACACCCGGATTTTGGTTTCTAATACCGTGATTAATTGCTCACTAACTACAACAAATGTACCATTCTAATGTAAAATGTTAAAATAGGGAAAATTGGGTGTG
>NW_007759397.1:5851-6588 GCF_000696425.1 Galeopterus variegatus | reverse complement strand
TTATTATTATTATTATTAATGTAACTTGTTCAAAAGCTGCTCATAAATGCACACCACTGTTTACTTATAAAAAATTATCTAGAGTGCCTTAATTTATGAAGTCCTGACATAAAATGAGTCCTCAATAAAAGCTGAAGATTTAGTTGGAGCTTCCTTACTTTTCCTTTTATAGGAAAATCTATTGTTGGGGCATGTATATTAAATCAACTGTCACTTAGCTTATCTTTATTTGATTGTCTTAATCTAAAAACAAGGTCATAAGGGGCTGGATGTTTAGCTCACATGGTAGAGTGTGGTGCTGACAACACCAAGGTCAAGGGTTTGGATCCCCACACTAGCCAGCGGCCAAAACAAACAAACAAATAAATAAATAATAAAAGGGCACATCAAAATAATTAGTTAATAAGAAGTTTGAATTTTACCTTAAAATTGAATGCATTTGGGAANAGGGGCCAGTCCTTCATACATACATCAACCAGGCACTGAAGAAGGGCTGCCCTCAAAGATTGGGTGTGACCCTGTGTGAGGAGTCTCTTGGCCTGAGGGAAATGCCTGCAGAGTGACTCAGTTGAGAGCCCTCAGCTGCCAACATTCCCAACAGCTGGGCTAAGACTCCTTAGTCCTGAAGAGGAAATCTCAACAGCGTGTATCTCAGCAACCGAAATGCCTTTTAATAGGTTAAAGTTCTCTTTTATTCTTAGATTTAAAGTTAAATGCTCCTGCTTTGGTTAAAAAAA
>NW_007759397.1:0-298 GCF_000696425.1 Galeopterus variegatus | reverse complement strand
TACTTAATCTTCAGATCCAAGGATGTGATATATACTTCCATTTACTTAAGTCTTTTTAAATGTCTTTCAATATTTTATTTTTTTTTTCCAGAAAAGGCTTGCATATCTTTTTAAAGATTTACCATTGGTACTAAATATTTGTCATTGTTGTAAATGGTTATCTTTTCTTTTAAAAGGTTACATTTTTTGTTTCTTGCTGTACAGGCATGGCTTTCGGAATTGTCCTACCTTGAGGCAAGGGGCCAGTCCTTCATACATACATCAACCAGGCACTGAAGAAGGGCTGCCCTCAAAGATT
>NW_007759396.1:6180-6588 GCF_000696425.1 Galeopterus variegatus | reverse complement strand
TAACTGGAGATGGAGGTGGGTGGGGACACAATGAGCTGCCTGCTTTCCAAGTGGCATCTGGAGAAGGCTCTCCTGCTCCATTCAGCTTCCCACACATGAAAATATTCATGCATCTAACTGATCGAGATGGGCTTAGACCAGAAGCCAGCTGAGAATGTGGTTAAAACCACAGACGTGGGAGCTTGACTGCCTGGGTTCAAATCTCAACTCCTGCTCTTATCGCCTGTGAAAACTTAGGCAGAGTTTTTAGCTTCTCTGTGGCTCAGTTTCCTTCCTTATAAGATGATAATAGCAGAACCTACTCATAGGTCATCATGAGGACTAAATGAGTTAAGACGTGCAATGCACTCAGAGCAACCCAGCCCATGCTGAGAACACACGCGTGTTGATAAGCAAGTGCACGTAGCA
>NW_007759396.1:2927-3550 GCF_000696425.1 Galeopterus variegatus | reverse complement strand
GGATTCTTTGGGAGAGGAATTAGGACAGGAGGGTGGAGCCATCATAAGTGGGATTAGTGCCCTTATAAAGGAGACCCCACAGAGCTCCTTTACCCCTTTCACCATGGGAGGCTACGGCAAAAAGATGGCCATCTACGAGGTTCTTGATCTTAGACTTCCCAGCTTCCAGGACT
The DNA here is from genome assembly GCF_000696425.1 of Galeopterus variegatus. Classification (NCBI taxonomy): domain Eukaryota; kingdom Metazoa; phylum Chordata; class Mammalia; order Dermoptera; family Cynocephalidae; genus Galeopterus; species Galeopterus variegatus. The sequence goes on along the minus strand of NW_007759396.1, from coordinate 3,377 downwards.
GTGAGAAATAAATTTCCATTGTTTATAAACTACCCGGTCTATGGTACTTTGTTATGGCAGCCCAAAAGGACTAAGACTCAAGAACCCTTTTCTCTCCATGGAGACCTGGGTTCCTGCAGAGCCGATAGGGCCAGCCCCTCTCCTGCGGGAGTCCTCAACTCCCTGCTGCTCCCCTCCAACTAGACCCTTTCTCTTCCAAATTCAGTAATAAAAAGTGTTAGTTCCCTCCTATGGAGGACCGATTCCTCCACTGAGTACCAAGATCCTATCCCCATGTACCTCCCCAGAGCCTCCTCAGACCTGCTGTCCTTTCACCGTCCTCTGTGTCATGAACAGAGGCACCTGAGCTCCCTCCTGCCTCTCTTAATTCAGCACATACCCCCATCCTTCTCCCACCCACCCAACACAAAGCCTCCTTTGATGTCACATCCCACCCCCACATTTTCCCCA
>NW_007759396.1:0-1085 GCF_000696425.1 Galeopterus variegatus | reverse complement strand
GTGTGTGTGTGTGTGTGTGTGTGTGTGTGTGTGTCCTAAGAAAAGGTATTTATATAGGCCGTGTATACAAGGGTACTTCAAAAAGTTCATGGAAAGATTTGTGTTATCACTCAATTCCATTTTTCCATGAAGTACCCTGGGATAGCCTAAGAAAAAGTCATTATACTTCAGGAAACATTCAAAGAGTATTCTGGAATAGACCCAACAGTTGGGAAAAAAAAAAGAAAGAAAAGAAAAGAAAGAGTAAGTCATTATAATCAAGCGGGGAGAACAGGTCATTAACAGAGAATATTTAAGAAGAGAAAATGGCCTAATCCAAACTTTTTCATAAATGATGTAGCAGATTGTGAAAATACAGTGAAAAGGACAAATGGTTTGGAGTTAGAGGACCTGAGTTTAAGGCCAACCTCTGCTTCCTATGAACTGTGTAATTTTAAGCTAAATTCCATTTAGAGTCTCAAATGTCACAGCAGATAAATGAGAAGAATAATACTTGCCTTGCTCACCTCATTTTACTGGAGTGAGAAATAAACTATATAAGGTGTGTAAAATGCCCTTTAAATGGCAAACAATTAAGAAAAAATATAGATATTAAATGGATATTTCGTTTCATTACGAACAAAATTAACCAGCAAATTAAAATTATATGTATGTGTGTATACATTTCAAAGCATTAGAAATTAAAGTCAGAGTTCCTGGCACTCTCCATGTGCATGAGACCCCCAGGCCACCAGCCAGCCGAGTCCCTTCCCTCCAAGAGAGGCCACAGCCACCACCAACTCCCTGGGACCCGAGGCAGCAACCGGCAGCTGAGCATCAACAAAACTCCCTGACATTGCTCCAGACACCAGGGTGGAACAAGTAGACTGCAATAACCTTACCCACAATGACTAGACACCAATGGAGAAGGCCAGAAATATGAAAAACTAAGAAAGCACAGCACCTCCAAAGGAATGCAACAACTCTCAAGTTATAGACCCTATAGAATAGGAAGTCCTTGGAATGACTGAAAAGGAATTTAGAACAACAATCCTTAGGAAACTTAATGAGATACAAGAAGTCTCAGTTAGACAACACGACAAAAT
>NW_007759395.1:6353-6588 GCF_000696425.1 Galeopterus variegatus | reverse complement strand
TAGGAATATGTTATTGAGTGTTCCAGATACTGCATAAAATTCATAGAAATCAGACAAGTCCAGGGAAAGTGTCATCAGTTGTAGTTTTGGTTATTGTTTTAAAATATTGTATGCCATAGAAATAACCAAATTTCTTTGTCAATTATATTATAATAAAATCTCATATTTATGTACGACCATTTTTAAGCCTTATTTTTCACACAGAGGTAAATGTTTTACACCCTTTAACAAAACA
>NW_007759395.1:0-741 GCF_000696425.1 Galeopterus variegatus | reverse complement strand
AAAAAAAAAAACAACAAAAACCCACTGATTCTTTATTTCAGAAGCAGCACACTATATGAGAGCTGAAATATTTGTGAAGATCACTGATTTTTGATGGATGAGGTCATACCATTATGAAGTATAAGATCAGGCAACAAAGAAAGGTATCACAATGATGACTTCAGGTCTGCAGTTATGTAACAGCCAGTCAATAGAGCTATTTGCTTGTCTAGTTCATTGGCCATAAAATATATATAACAGTTTGCACCGGGAAAATTAACAACTGAGATCAGAGAAAATATTCTTTAAAACAGACTGAAAAAAAGGAACATACACAGTATAATGCAAGCATGATCTGAGTGTTTATGTCGACTACAATTTTTATGCCAAAATCATTCTCCAGTGGATTGTTACTGAAGGTGGGGCCTTTGAGGGATAATTAAGTCATAACAGTGAACTACTCACACACAGGAGTGGTGCCCATATAAGAGACAGCAGAGACCTTGGTTCCTTTCCCTCTTTCCACCATTTCAGGACACAACCAGAAGACCGCTGGGCTAAACTTGGAAGAGGGCTCTCCCCCAGAACCAATTCAGCTGGCACCTTGACCTAGGACTTCCCAGACTCCAGATTTGTGAGAAATCAATTTCTGTGACTTAAGTCTCCTAATCTATGGTAAGATATGGCATGATGAGTTGAATAAGTATCAGACCATCTCACCATAAACATTATAGAACATTGTTCATGGATCTAAACCAATTT
>NW_007759394.1:5857-6588 GCF_000696425.1 Galeopterus variegatus | reverse complement strand
ATGCTATAATATATATTACTATGTTTTATTATACTAAAAGAGTCATAAGTATGGTGATTATGTTTTTGCACATGGGGGAAAGAATCCCATCAGAACAAATGTACCCAGGGCCCACAAAGTCATAAACCAGCCCTGATGTTTATCTCCAGAGAAGACTTTTGTCTATTTCAGATTTCATGTAAATGAAATCACTCACATGGTATGTAGTCTTTTTCTTCTGGAATCTTGCATTCAACATGATGTTTCTGAGAATTTTCCACATTACTGTGTATAATATGTGTTCTTTCATTTTTCAGGCTGAGCATTATTCCATACTATGACTACATCAGTGCCTGCTTGCCCATTCTCCTGTTGATCTTTACTTCAGTTGTTTCTTCTTTGGGGCTAGTATGACTAAAGTGGCTGTGAACATTCACGAACCAAATATTTTTGTTAGAGCACATTTTCATTTATTTTGGGTAAATACTTGTGAGCAGCATTTCTGGATCATCAGCTGGATTCATGCATGCATTTAATTTTATAAAATACTGCCAAACTACTACTCGAAGTGGTTGGTTTATTATGTTACACTCCCATGTGCAAGTCCCACATGTGCCCTGTCCCTGTTAGATCTTGGTCTTGTCTTCCTTTTTGATATTAACCAGTCTAGTGTCTCATTGTTGTGTTGTTTTTAACTTTTCTGATGAATAATGACAGTACACAGTTTTTAGTATACTTATCAGACACTCATA
>NW_007759394.1:0-209 GCF_000696425.1 Galeopterus variegatus | reverse complement strand
CAAAATATATACAAATTTATTAAAAGATTTTTAAAAGTCTATTTCAAAATTTCCAAAAAAAACCCCCCATGAACTACATGCTTCTTATATTTTATTTATAATCAGCACAGATAATTTTGTATACTACTTGGAAACAAGTGCCTGTAGATTTTTTCTTGCTGTTCATCTTTTTAAGCCATATGTCACATATTAGAATACATTTTATATAT
>NW_007759393.1:6126-6588 GCF_000696425.1 Galeopterus variegatus | reverse complement strand
AACTTACCTACTATGCTAGGAGACAGTAACTCCAACCTCTCCCAAAACAACAGCCTCAGCAGCTGTTTTCAACCTACCGATGACTGTACCTTCCCATCTTATTCACCTTTGGCATTTTGCTTTTTCCTGTTTTTCACTCCTGTTATTGTTAGAAATCGTTAGTTTTTTCCCTTCATATAGTCGGCAGTTCAGGATGTGCAACAACTCAATTAGTTCATAAAAATGTAAATTTCAAATATTATAGTAGGTCCTGTGTGTTCTGCAACATTACTTAGTATGACCTAGCATGTCACAGACAGCAGTCAAAAACATCAATGGAAATGGTGCATATTTGTGAAAAATGCTGAACAACTCAGGGGCATACCCAGTACAAGTCTTTTTAGCCCCTTAATCTCATCCATTGAATACAAATGGTAGTCATATGTGAGCATGAAGGAGATGTTTCAAACCTTAAATGATATG
>NW_007759393.1:0-602 GCF_000696425.1 Galeopterus variegatus | reverse complement strand
AAATACCTAGAAAATTAATGGTTTGGGCAAATAACATTTTTATCAAAAAAGGAGATGAGTGGTTTCTCTTTTCTCTATATGTACTGTCTATTATTGTGGCACTTTCTGTGACCCACATTCCCTCCATCTACAAATCAGAACCAAAAACACATGCAGCCACCCGGAGGTAAAGGCACTTAAAGAATAATAAGTTAAGGTTTTTTCTCTCTGCATAATCACAAAGAAGTGTGAATATTCTTCAAGATAGAAACAGCAAGATATTATGCATAAAGTTCATTGAAGGACTTTGCAGAGTAGGATCAAATCTAATCGATGAGATGTGACCTGTGAAAATTCAGTTTTAGAAAGGTGCCTGTGAAGTTTAGGACTACTAAGTTAAAAACCCAAGTTCATGATTTTGTGGTTTTCTCCTGCGTTTTATAACAATTACAATTTATGTGTCATTTACCTTTAAATTTAGTTAACATTGACTTTGTTCTTTTGGCTTTTTGGCTAAATATACCTAGTGACTGAGTTGCTAGCAGACATTCTGAATAAGTAATAGCATAATTATCTTCACTATTGTTTTTTGAACCATAAAGATCTAAGTAGTAAAAAAAAAA
>NW_007759392.1:3560-6588 GCF_000696425.1 Galeopterus variegatus | reverse complement strand
TGATCATTTTATTTTTTCATGCAGGCAGTATTAGCATTGTGAAAAATGAAATTCTTAAGGAGTGTCCACCAGTCCTCCCCTTAACTGACTACTTCCTAGGGGTGAGAAAGGCAATTTGGGGAAAGGTGGGCCATGAAGTCCCCTGTAAAGATATTGCAAAAGTAGAAATTTGGAGGAACAAAAACTGAACATAATATGAATCTAAATTGTGTGTATGTTTCCAAATAAAATCTGTCCATCTTCCAGCAATTGAACAATAAAGATTATTTTTCTCTTCTGAAATTTTATTTAGACCTGCAACTGGAATTTAAAGGACACGTTGGAAGGAAACACCATGTCATCTGATCACCTTTAGGTAGATTTATTTGTGAGGCTCACATAAGAGAACATATATGCATCTTTGTTCACATCATTATATTAGGTGCTGGGGATATAAAGCACAATAAAATATGGAATTCATCCTCAAGGATGGAAAACTGCATTTAATTTTTTTTCTTTTTTCTCAGCACGTAGCAATAAATGTAGTGATTTTCCTTTTTAGAATTAGTAACTATAGTATTCATTTGAATATTCGGTGGTGATAGGAGTTTCAATTTTCAGCTTTATAAGTACTTTGTAGTAACTGATATCATAGGTTCCAGAGGCCCATAAACTCTACCTGGTGTCCACGTAAGTAATATCACACTCTGTTGTATGAATGGATTACATTTTTCATAACAACTTGCAAACATAAAATCTTTCTTTCTCTCCCTATTAGTTATTCTCTCTTGGCACATAAGTAGAAGAGACGTAATGAAGTACCAGGAGTTTTATCCATTTGAACTCAAGTTATTTCTCCCAAGGTGACATTTCCCTGTCTTTAAAAAAAAAAGCAGTCTTCTTTGTTTTGTGTTTTAAAACACACTTATTTAGATCTAGATTTAAGTAGTGCTTTTCTTGTAGGAATTTGGAAATGCTTAACAAACCTAAAGTTAATCACAACTCTACAAACATATTCACAGTTTTAAGATCTCTAATTAGCTATTCTTCTTAGCCAGTTGCCTTTGCATTTCTCTAGAAAATTTGCATGATGCTGACAAGGTAGTAGTTACATAATGGTGCTCCTACTGTTTGATTCTGGGTCTCTCTCAGGCTGCTCTATTAGAATCCTGGAAAAGGGCAGAGGAAGGTGACTGAAGTATAAATTGGTCTGTCTGCTTCTAGGTCTTGTGACTAAGAAGAGAGAAGAATTGATGTGCATGAGGAGTAATTAGAATACTATGAAATGAATCTTAGCAGGAGGTATTTATTGCCTGGGTTACCCAAAGTCTACTTATACATGGGCTTATTCCAAATGGGAGCAGCAATTGCTCTCATAATGAGTCAGAAACATGACCACTGCAAGTTAAATTTCTGAATTATGGGGGATTGACCGTATTGTGCATTCTGAGGATATTAGCCAAAGGAATGATGAAATTAAACACAATAAAGATGCATTTATGTTTATTTATTTATGTGTTTATGGATTCAACAATTAAATTGAACTAATTTTTATCAATTAGCTCCTCTGTGACTTCTGTGTTAAGATTAAAAAGATGAATGAAACAAGTATACCCTCATATCTTGTCATCTCAAAACCCCCAAATATTCTTAAATGTACTATGATTTGGTTTGAATTTTTATCTTTTCCAGTAAAAATCAAAACCTGGATACTAAAAGGAATGTCTTGGAGTGGTGAAGATGTTCCATATTTTGATTATCGTGGTGGTTAAATGGTTGCATATATTTGTCAAAATCCATTGATCTATACTATTCAAATGGGTGAATTTATTAAATGTAAATTAAACCCAATTCATCAACATGGAATGTCTTTCCATTTTTTTGTGTCCTCTTTAATTTCTTCAATAAGTGTTTTACAGTTTTCATTGTAGAAATTTTTCACCTCGGTTAAATTTATTCCAAGGTATTTTTTGGTTAGTATTGTAAAAGGGATTGCTTTTTTGATTAATATTGTTAAAATGACAATAATATCCAAAGTAATCTACAGATTCACTGCAATCCCTATCAAAATGCCAATGACATTCTTCAGAGAAATAGAAAAAACAATCATAATATTCATATTGAACAGCAAAAGACTTTGAATAGCCAAAGCAATTATGAGCAAAAAGAATAAGGATGGAGGCATTACATTACTTGACTTCAAAATATACTACAAAGCTATAGTAATGAAAACAGCATGGTACTGGTATGAAAACAGACATATGGACCAATTGAACAGAATAGAGAACCCAGAAATTAATCCTTGCATTTACAGCCAACAGATCTTTGAAAAAGGCCTGGGAACATATATTGAGTAAAGGACATTCCCTTCAATAAATGATGCTGGGAAAATTGTTGATCCATATGAATAAGAATGAAATGAGACCTCTCTCTCTCAGCATTTACAAAACTCAACTCAAAATGGACTAAAGATTTAAATGTAAGGCCCGAAACAATAAAACTGCTAGAAGAAAACATAGGGGAAATGCTTTGAGACACAGGTCTGGGCAAAGATTTTATGAAGTTAACCTCTAAAGCATACACAACAAAAGCAAAAATAAACAAATGCAATTATATCAAACTAAAAAGCTCTGCACAGTAAAGGAAACAATCAATAGACTGAAGAGACAGCCTGTAGAACAGGAAAAAAATATTTGAAAACTATGTGTCCAACAAGGGATTAATATCCAGATTATACAAGGAACTCGGACAACTCAACAGGAAGAAAATAAATTATTCAGTTAAAAAATTGGCAATATAGCTGAATAGATATTTCTCAGAAGAAGATATGCAAATGGCCAACAAATGTATGAAAAAATGCTCAGCATCACTAATCATTACAGAAATGCAAATCAAAAATATATTGAGATATCATCTTATCCCAGTTAGACTGGCTATTATGAAAAAAGTCAGAAATTAACAAATGCTGTTGAGGATGAGGGGAAAAGAGAATTCTTATACATTGTTGATTGGATTGTAAATTAGTACAGCCATTATGGAAAACAGTATG
>NW_007759392.1:0-805 GCF_000696425.1 Galeopterus variegatus | reverse complement strand
TTGGCATTGATTACCAAGTGTATTAAACTTGTTGGAGACCTCATTGGTGACTTGGGCAGGCATATGGCAGTCAGTTGTCAAAGTTTGGGGTAAGTCAGTTTTCATTTTGCAGTTGCGATTTTAATGTAAAGTTTTCTAACCATGTGAGAGTGTTTCTGTGGTTTCATTATCATGGCTATAATTGATCATTTTATTTTTTCATGCAGGCAGTATTAGCATTGTGAAAAATGAAATTCTTAAGGATTGTCCACCAGTCCTCCCCTTAACTGACTACTTCCTAGGGGCGAGAAAGGCAGTTTGGGGAAAGGTGGGCCATGAAGTCCCCTGTAAAGATATTGCAAAAATAGAAATTTGGAGGAACAAAAACTGAACATAATATGAATCTAAATTGTGTGTATGTTTCCAAATAAAATCTGTCCATCTTCCAACAATTGAACAATAAAGATTATTTTTCTCTTCTGAAATTTTATTTAGACCTGCAACTGGAATTTAAAGGACACGTTGGAAGGAAACACCATGTCATCTGATCACCTTTAGGTAGATTTATTTGTGAGGCTCACATAAGAGAACATATATGCATCTTTGTTCACATCATTATACTAGGTGCTGGGGATATAAAGCACAATAAAATATGGAATTCATCCTCAAGGATGGAAAACTGCATTTAATTTTTTTTCTTTCTTCTCAGCACGTACAATAAATGTAGTGATTTTCCTTTTTAGAATTAGTAACTATAGTATTCACTTGAATATTCGGTGGTGATAGGAGTTTCAATTTTCAGCTTTATAAGTACTTTGTAGTAACT
>NW_007759391.1:0-6588 GCF_000696425.1 Galeopterus variegatus | reverse complement strand
AGTGCCTGGCTCGAGAGGTGGCAGGAGGATCTAACTAGTAGCAGGAAGAATTGGTCCAGGGGAGTCCTGGGACATGTCCAGAACTTCAGTCATGGCCCCTCTCGGAGGAGCTGGAAGGTGTGATCCTCCCTTCTCACCCCTAATAGACCTCTTGAGAATGAACTGGGCTGGTTCTGAATGGCCCACCGCTCTCAAACCTCTGCCTCAACCTTCTGCCCAGCCCTAGGCTACTGATGCAGACACAGAAATCATGTTCCTTTCAGACTTCCAGACTGGGGCTTGGCATGGGAGGCCGGGATGTCTGGAGGCTTGCAACCCCCAAGTTGCATGTTCCTTAAATAGGACTGAGGTCTCTGATGGAGGCTGAGGTTTTCCCTCCTCAAGATTAGAGGCTCCCTTAGGGCAGAGCTGTGTTTTCTCCCCCTCTCCATTCCCCCATGCTAAGGCTGTCTGTGAGGAGGGCCAAATACTTCCTATCAGACTGGCTTCCATGAGGCTTCCTTCAGGCTGGGGGGCTAGGGATCCCTGGGGAAAGGTTGTGTCTCATCCCTCAGACTGCAGTCCCCTGGGTCAGGGTCATATTTCCTTACATCAGGCTGAGGCCATAGGAGTGCAGGGCTGCATTTCTGCCACAGACTGGAGCTCCCTTAAGCATTCATTTTCTCCAGTCCTTTTTGTCACCAAGTGACCCTGAAGCCTCTTCCCGAGGCAGCCTCCTGTCCTTCCACCTGTCCCTGCTGGAGGTACATGCCAGCCCCCTGGTGCCTTTCCTGGCAGCTGAGCATGGGGCAGGGCATCCAGGGACCAGACCCACTCTCCTGCCCAGGACCCTCTGGGGTGTAGGTGGGACGGTGCTTCCCTATAGGGATCAAGAGCCTCCTTGCCATGCCTGCAATCCTTAGAGATGGCCACAAGATGTCAGTGTGAGGCCATGGAAATGGCTCCAGTCCTGGGGCTGAGCTCAAAAGGAAGAAAATCAGACAGCAGTGGGTGGGGAGCATAGCGTAGGGGTAAGGTGTGTGTGTGGGGGGGTGTCAACACTTGCAGCCCGAGTTTCTCTCTGTCCCCTCCTCAAACTCACAACGATACCCCATCTCTCTGCTCTGCTCCCAGTTCTTTGCTCCCAGAAGTGTAGATTCTGAGACTCCCTGGCATCCGGCTCTGAGAAGGATAGGGAGTTCCGCCCCCGCTGTGGGCACCCTTGCTGGGAACAACAGCATGTGCCTGTGTTCCTGTGTATGTCAGTGGGAATGGCTTCAGGCCACCGTAGACTGGACACTCAAAAGCTGAAGTGTGCTTGCTTGGGGCTGCCTGTGTTGTATGTGACTCTTTGCAAGGATTTGTGTCTGCTACAGACAAATTCAGACCTGGAAGTAGACTTCTAGAAATTTTCCAGCCCAACCTCCTGTTTTATAGATGAGGAAATAGAAGCCTGGAGAGAGGAAGTGGCTTGCCCAAGACCACACAGCAAGTCCACAGTCGAGCTGTCCCTGGAACCCAGTTCTCCTGCCTTCCAGCCCATAGTATGAGTGTGTTCCTACCTGGGTGTGTGTCCAGGACTGTGTGTCTGGGTGTACTTCTGTCTTAGTGATTTACTTCCAACAGGTCCTGGAAAGTTCCCCAACTGATCATCAGCCAGCAAGGTTCTGAATAGAATCAGAAGGAAACGGGAAGAAGGATTTTGATGGAAAGGAACAATAGAAAGGCAGGGATGTTTATATGAGGGTGTGTGTATCTTTATGTTTCACTGGGGCAGAGTGTGGATGCCAATGGGTGGGGGTGCATGTGTCTGAGACATTGATTCTGATGTGTAGGCTTGAGTCTGTGTAAGTGTATATGTACATGTGCATACTAGGACCCCTGTGAATGGTTGCTCGGAGTCAAGGCCTCTTTAGGGAGGTGCTGGGGCTCTGGGCTGGGTAGTGTGAGTGATGGTGTGTGCCAGTGGCTGGCGTATGTGTCAGTGGCTCTGGAGTGAGCATCCGTCAGTGGCTGCGTGAGTGACGGCAAGTGTCAGTGAGCATGGGAGAGAGGCTGCTCCCTCTGCCCACCCCCCGGTCCCCCCACCAGACCGTCTGCTCGTGGCCCCTGGGGTTTCTGTGTCCCTGCCCCAGCAGCGGCAAAATCCTTTATCGGTTGAGGCACCAGTCCCTGTGTCGGGATTTCAAGGTTCCTGTCGGTTCCATCCATCTTCCGGGGCCTCCTGGTATTAGCATTGATCTACAGGGGAAATGGAGAGCGTGGCTGGGTTATTACGCACCCGCCCGCCTTCCCTGGGCTGTGATTGAGTGCACACAGAGAATTTTTGAAACATGGCCACCCTAACTTATTCTGTCTTCCTGCCAATAGCGTGGCATGGGTCCAAATTATGGGTCGATACCAGCTGATCTTTTTATGTTAAACTGTGATGAAGTTGCCTCTGTGTGGAGATGGGATTAGACCCTTGGCCCTCTTTGAATGGAGAACTTTTGCAATGGAAAAGGGGGAGTCAGGAGCAGACAAGGGGAGTGGGCAGTAGGCATAATAGAGGGTGGGGAGGCCGAGGGCAGGCAGTATGTGCGGGGTTGGCTAGGGGTTGGGAGTGTAGCATGCTGGCAGGGGAGCAGAACTAGCTGCACAGGCCCTTGGGTTCCACACTCCTGCCTGGTTTCTCCCCTTGTGACCCTCACCACTCTGGGGACCCTCAGTGGGGGTGGCCATCAGACCTTTCCATCGGTCAGCCAGTCTGCCCCTGGCGAGCCCCTCCCTGCTCCCCTCCAAGGATAGAATTCCATTTCCCTCCAGCCCCTTCCACCCTTCTCTCCCACTCCCCCCTCTACACACCTGCACCATCAAACGGGTTTGTCTTTAACCTCCAAACAGGGAACTTTAATTAAAGAGACAGTGACCCCTTTTATGAGTTTGGTCGAGTTGGGTTTCAGGGCCCTTGTCACTAGCGGCTCACATAACGCTCACAAAAGCTTGGAGGCCTCAAGAGGAGCCGGTCTCCCTCGTAGACATTGTGGCGGGGGCACGAAGTGGGGATGGGAGGGCACGGAGAAGGGGGAGACATCCTTGGGTCAGGAACCCCAGTGACTGCATTGGTGAGGTTGGAGGTTGGGAGAGGGGGCGGGCAAGGGGTCTAGGGAGGGGGCAGTACCTTTGGGGCAAGACCCCCACCCATAGGACAACCATCTGGACCCCAGCAGTGTGGTGGCTGCTCTCTGTGTGAAATGCTTAGGCTTCCAACAGGGGCTTATGTAAACGTCCAGGGCTCTCACCCCGTTTTTTGCCCATTGGCTTGCCTGGTAAAACTAGAAGTAATCCAAGAGGAATAGACTGGCTGGAACTCGCTCTAGGAATAGCTGAATTTTTTTACTCACATATTTAAAGGAAAAGTGATTTTATGATAAAACATAATTGCTAATAACTATAATAACACTACTCAACATATAGCATGAAACACAAATTCTGTCCTGAGTCTGGAGGGGCAAACGCTGCACAACACACATGCTGCTTGTAAGGGAGCTGCCCCTCCACCTGCAAGAGCTAAATTCAGGCCTCCTCCTGCCTCCCGCTTGCCACCTCCCCCACCCTCATCTCCTTAAGGACCCCAAATGTAGACAACTATTGGGTTAGTGGTATGAGTTTGATGGGCCTTTATCTTATGTTTCATCACCTCTTAACTGTTGATTTTTAACCAAGAGCTTCTCTAGGTCCTGTAAGGGATGTTTGCTTGCCCTTTGATCTGGTTCTTTGATATCCTTTGTGAATTCTTTAAGCTGGAGAGGGCCGCGCAATCTGCCACACTTATTCATTCAACAAACACCAGGGGCTGTTAAAAGGAACCTGTCTGTAATTGATTATTTCCGAAAGGGTGGGTTTTCCTGAAGTGGGGTACACTCCCATTAACCAGAGACTGATAAGTTGCCAGTTATCTGCATGGGGAACTAGCCACCTAAATGATAATTCAGGGTTGCTCTGATCAGAAATGAGGGTCCAAACTAGCGAATTCATAGTGGTTAGGCTCAAGACCATATTGAATGAAGAGGATTCTTAGTAAACCTCCACTTCTGCTGTTACCAGGGGCCCCTGGCTCTTCCTGGTGCAGCATGTGCTTGCTAGGCAGGGACATTTACATGGGATGTAGGGACATCTATAAGGAGTCAAATGACCCCCACACAAGGCGGAGAGCATACAGACCAATGCTCACCATGTCATCACATCCTGGGTCTGCACATTCCCCTGCGTGGGGCTTCCCCTGTGCACATACGGTGTGACCTACCCCTGTGAGTGGCCTGTCTGTGTGTGCCCGGCAGTGCGCATACCCGCAGAGAGAGGTCACAGCCCCTTCCCTCCTCTCTGGGGGAGGGATCTGGAGGCCGAAGGGGTTGGGGAGTAAATTGGTTTTGGCATTTCCTACCTCCGCTGCCCGGGAAGCTTTCTCTGTTTCATCTTCAGCCCGATCAATCCCCAGTCATGTGCCTTTCCACATGGACGCCCCCGACCCCCCAACTCACTATGCTCTTGGAAACTTCGTTAGTGCCATTAATCTGCTGACCCAGGCAAATCACCAACTCTTCCTGCGACTCAGCCTCTCAACCCCTCCCCCAGGCCAACCCCCAGGATCTGCTAAGCCCACCCCCCAGGGCTGGCTCACCTTCTCTTTCCTCATGTTCCCACTGACCCCTTTCTGTTTGAAGGCCTCCCTCACCCCATCACTCCCAACCTGGGATCCTTCTTCCTCCTCCTTCATGTCTGCACACTCACTGCTTTCCAAGTCTTTTCCCACATGTGTGTCCAGCACTGTGTGTGTCAGGAGGTTAGGCCATGTCTGCCACCAGCACCACCAGAGCAGAGAGGGTCCTATGTGCCTGTTCCTTAGTAGTAGTGAGAGTGGGGTCAGGCTCCGGCTGTAGGAGCTGTACAAGGAAGAAACTAACATGCAATGAGTGCTTATGGTGTGCCAGGCCCTGTGCTGCACACTTTTACACAGTTAGGCCATTTAGTCCTCACAACCCAAGAGGCAGGCATTATTTCTTCCATTTTAAAGGTGAGAGAAATTGAGGCTTTAGAGATTAACTACTCATTGATGAGTAGGAGAGCCAAGATTGGCACCCAGATCTGCCTGACTATGAAACCATTCTTTCTGCAATATAGAAAAGAAAAGGACTCCATCCTTGAGCCAGGTCCTAGGTATCCCTCCTAGAAACTTCGCATGTAAAGGAGACCCTGACATGAGATTTGCCCCTCCTTTTTTCTCTGCTAGAGCTAGGTCTTGAGGTTGAGGTGTGTGTGTGTGTGTGACCATGGTGCCCAGCTCCTGCCTGGAGTCCCAGGCCATACCCTGGTGCCAGGATTGTACCCCTCTCAGTAGCTCCAGGCCTCACGGGAGAAGTGAGGCCGTTTCTTCCATGGCCTCCATAGCTGGTATGCTGGGCCCATTGTCCAGGCGGGAACAAAGACTGCGGATTTAAGCTGAGTGACCAGGCGGCTCCGCCAAGCAGAAAAGACCGCCCCCCTCGAAGCTGGGCCCAGCCGGGGGTTAGGAGGGGGACCTGAGAGAAAGGAGACAGGGAATCTTTGAAAGTAACTAATTAAAGGGCTTTTGCCTGCCCCCTCCCCCTGGGCGCCTAATCTCTCTGGGGCAGCAGTCAGACAATGTGCCCCTCCACCCTGCCCCCCTCACCCGAGTTTTAAAACAAGAGACAACTTGAAGTTAATGAGCGCCACCTGACGGGGGTCCCCTAATGAGAGGGGGCTGCTGGGCGGCTCACACATTCTCTGGTTCCATGAATAGCTCCCCCCTACCCCCTCTGAGTTTTATTCATCTAGGGCCAGGGGCAGGGGGCAGAAAGGAATGGGGCCCTGCTCAGCTTGGAGCACGTGGACTGTGGTTTAGTGTGTGAGGAGGCCCACACCTCCCTCCCCTTGCCCATGCCCAGCTCCAAGGCTGAGCCTCACCGGCCTTCAGCCTGAGGTCTGGGCTGTGGGCTCAGGGCCAGCCTGGCTCCATGGTCCCTCAGCCACTGGCATTGGCTGCTGGTCTTTCCCAACAGGTCACGGAGGAGGAGGAGAGAAACTTTGGTGGCAGGGGTCGCGGTTGGGAGTCTTTTGGAAATGGGATTGAAAGCTTCTCTTGCATATTTGGACAGTTTCCACCATCTCTGCCTTGTCAATATAATTCCCTGGTCTTGGTTTCTTCTCTGATTCCTCCACCTCTGATCCCTGCCTGGCTCCTATCCCTGAAGCCCCCATTTCTCCTTCCCCAGATCTGATCCCCATCCTTGTCACCAACAGTGGTTCCTCTCTTAGGCTCAGCGTCTTCCGTTCCTAGACTGGGTGTGCAGCTCATCGGCTTAGGAGACAGGCCTAGCCCCCTTGAGTAGGTGTGTGGGGCCTGCCTCTGTGAGTGTGTAACAGCACATGGGTGTGTAACGGCCTGGGGAGTGAGCAAGTGTGGGAGCATTTTTGGGAAGCTGAGGGAAATGGCCCATGACCCCAGCTCTACCACCACCCCTGCCCCAAATAATTATTCCTGAGCCCACTGCCCATCCCCGAACCCCACCCGGTCCTGCACTGGAGCCCACAGTGGCACTTAGAGAACGA
>NW_007759390.1:5423-6588 GCF_000696425.1 Galeopterus variegatus | reverse complement strand
AGTAATAGTTATGTGTAATTAATGTCCTTTCCCAAGCAATGATACGATCTGAGGGCTCTGTTAAATGCTCTGCGTGGATTATATTGTTTAATCTGTACAACCCACTATGAGATGCTACTCTACTTCTTTTACAGAGGCTTAGGGAAGATCTAAGAACTCTCACTAGTTGTATGAGCTTGGATGTAGTAAATTTAGGGTTTAATTCAGATTGTCTGAAAACAGAGCCCAGCTTTAAACTGCTTTGGACTCCAAATCATTCTGAGTATGGTATCACAACCCTTTTTAGCAAAGTAGCCACAGGCAGTCCCTTTGTTGTTATTTGCCAGAGGCATCTAGTTACAGACTGGGTGTCTGGGAATTTGGTCATCTAGGATGTGGCCTGGAACTAGAACTCTGTCTTTTAGGGATGTCCTTACATGAGTTCTACCTAATTGACCTAGGTAGATATTTTCTTTTAAAGAATCTTAAAATACATTAATCAGACAGTAGATTAGAACCTAGAAGAGACACAGAGAAGCAGATATCCATCTGGCTGCTGAGAGATGATTTTCTTTATTTACCTACTTCTGGGTGTTTTCTTACTGTATATCTATGCTAATTGTCTGGTTAAGGCTATTGGAATCCTGCTGAGGTAGCTAATTGTATTGCTAGGGCTAGGGCCCACAGACCCTTCAGACCTGTTGCACAGACTGGGTCACAAACCTCTCATATGCCAGTCTGGGTCACCAGACCCCTCATATGCCAGGCTGGGTCACCAGACCCCTCATGTGGCTGGCTGGGTCACCAGACCCCTTACCAGATCCCTCACATACAGGTCCACTAACTAGGTAATTGGGAAAGATCCCAGGAGCCATTGGCAGATGACAGGTTCATTCTAAAGTAAGCTCAGGGGCCGACCCCGTGGCGCACTCGGGAGAGTGTGGTGCTGGGAGCGCAGCGGTGCTCCGGCCGCGGGTTCGGATCCTATACAGGGATGGCCGGTTTGCTCACTGGCTGAGCGCGGTGCTGGCGACACCAAGCCAAGGGTTGCGATCCCCTTACCGGTCACAAAAAATGAATAAATAAATAAATAAAATAAAAAAATAAATAAAAAAAAATAAAGCGAGCTCAGTCCTCAGCTTCCTCAGCAGTAGCAGCAGCAGCAGCTTACAGCAGCCTCCAGCAG
>NW_007759390.1:3443-3936 GCF_000696425.1 Galeopterus variegatus | reverse complement strand
GTCAGAATCTGAAAATATAAGATGGAGTCTTTGTTAGATTATCACAGTATTGCCCAAAAGTTTAATGTGACTTCAAACTAACTCCTTTTAAGAAACAAATGTTTTTTCTTAGTTTGTTATTAACCTAACTATCCAAGTCATTAGATTTTTATTATAACAGTACTTAGAAATAATTAGTGGGACATGTGCAGCTCTTTCCCATTATGAAATTTGCTTTGACACTGCTATGTTAACGGCTGAATGCTTTATGTTATAATTATGTGAACAAGTTTAAGTACTGTTTTCATAATTTATAGCCATAGAGAACATTATCCAAAACTATATAGCCTAAGCTCATGGTTATATAACATTCCTCTTCATGAAGATGATGTCACGGAGTC
Organism: Galeopterus variegatus; assembly: GCF_000696425.1. NCBI lineage: Eukaryota > Metazoa > Chordata > Mammalia > Dermoptera > Cynocephalidae > Galeopterus > Galeopterus variegatus. The sequence continues at coordinate 3,556 of NW_007759390.1, read as the reverse complement.
CAAAGAAAGTCAAAGAGACTTAAGAAATAGCATTTTAAAGAGTTCTTAGACTAGGGCCGGCCCGGTGGCGCACTGCTACAGTGCGCCGCTTGGGAAGTGTGGCGGTGCTCCCG
>NW_007759390.1:0-248 GCF_000696425.1 Galeopterus variegatus | reverse complement strand
GGTAACAATTTTTAACTCTTTTAGCTATTTCTTTTTGTGTTTACTTCTATATACCTTAAAAATTTTATTTTGCAACTTGTCGATATTATGGTTTTAGGTATTATTTGTTATTATGAGGGATGAGAATGAAGCATGACTTTGTAGTGCATCATTATTTTCAACTCTCTCTCTCTTTCTCTCTCTCTCTTTATATATATATCTTCCCATGCTACCTTTATTATTATAATTATACCATAATTTTAGTTAGA
>NW_007759389.1:6320-6588 GCF_000696425.1 Galeopterus variegatus | reverse complement strand
AATATTTTCTCCCACTCTGTTGGTGGTCTTTTAACTCTGTTGTTTCTTTTGCTGTGCAGAAACTTTTTAGTTTGATATAATCCTATTTGTTTATGTTTCCTTTGGTTGCTTGTGCTTTTAGGGTAATATTCATGAAGTCTATGCCTGGTCCTACTTCCTGAAGTGTTTCTCCTATGTTTTCACAGGGAGTTTTATTCCTTCATGGCATATATTTAATTCTTTAATCCATTTTGAGTTGATTTTAGTATATGGTGAGAGATATGGGTCT
>NW_007759389.1:4660-5039 GCF_000696425.1 Galeopterus variegatus | reverse complement strand
CCTGGGGAGGGTCCAGCCCAGGCCAGCCCTGGCCGGAGCTGGGGGGGGCGTGGGGCAGAACAGGGGTGACTGGAAGCTGGAGGAAGGGCCTGCCCACCTCAGGGACACACTGACCTTGAGCCAATCCTGTCCCCTGGGCGTGGGTGGCACAAAGTGACAGCTCAGACCCCCCAGGAAATCTCCAGACAGAATCCTGCAGTTCCCGCTCTGTGGATTTGGGCTTAGAGGCCGGGAACATGGGAGAGTCCCTTCATTAGAAAATCGGCCTCCCGGGGCGGCCTGGTGGCGCACTACTACAGTGCGCCGCTTGGGAAGTGTAGCAGGCGCTCCCGCCGAGGGTTCGGATCCCACATACAGACCGGTTCCCGCTCACTGGCTG
>NW_007759389.1:0-3829 GCF_000696425.1 Galeopterus variegatus | reverse complement strand
ACGAAAAAAGACAAAAAGGAAAAAAAAAAAAAAAGAAAGAAAATCGGCCTCCCCAGTGAAAATGTCACCAACATTGAAAAGTTCCCTGCCCTGTTCCCTTCAGCGCTCCAGGTCACCCCCAACCCTAGAGGCCTCATGTCCAAGAGGCTTCTCCGAGCAGGGCAGTCCCTGGAGGTGTAAAGCAAGCCACGGTGGGAGGCTGGGGCAGCGGGGTGCTCCCTGTTACAGCGGAGTCCTCTGGGCTGCTCCCAGGGCTGGCTGAGCAGTGGGTGGGGACTGAGTGTGTGTCTTTGTGCACAGGAGGGAGGGAAGGCCGCGCTGGGCAGTGAGAACAGCTCGTGCAAAGGCCCAGAGGCAGGACACAGCCACCTGCTGTAGGCACTTTGGTCACATAATCCCAGGAGTGACAGGGCACCAGAACCCTGCTGAGGCAGGAGACCTGCCTAGGGGGTGAGGGGTCAGGCTTTGTGCCCGGTGACCTGGGGTGTGTCTGGTGACTCTCCCTCACTGGTCATCTTGAATCCTTGAAACAGGGACTAAGACATCAGGCTCCCCGGGAGGCACTGATGGCTACACAGGAGGCTGATGCTGAGGGGAAGGGAGGTGCTCAGAGATTCCTCCAGGAGTCACCACCTCTCAGCTCCCACTTGGACCAGGCTTTCTCCCCCTTGGCACCATGGGACGTCAGCGGGATCCTTCTCTGGCGGGGCCGTCCTGGGCACTGCAGGCGCTGAGCAGCGACCCTGGCCTCCACCCACTCCGTGCCAGGAACAGCCCCCAGTCGTGACAGCCACAAATGTCCCCAGACATCACTCAGTGTCCCCTAGGGGCAGAATCACCCCCTGATGAGATTCCCTGGGCTATGGCTGCCACTGGCACTGGAGAGACTGTGCGTCCCATAGTCATCAGCCCTACTAAGCTCCCATGAGGCTGCACACATTTAAATCCACAGTGAGTGGGGCAGGACAGAGGAGGTGAGTCCTAGAAGCTGGGTCACCCTGGTTTGTACTGTCTGCCCCATCGGGGGGTTATTCTGGTGTCTGCTGTGAGCAGGGAGCGAACCCGATATTTTTCCAAATAACACAGAATTTCTCAAGCTCAGCACAAGTGGACACTGGGGCTGGATCCTTCTCTGTATTGGGGCGTCCTGGGCACTGCAGGTGCTGAGCAGTGTCCCTGGCCTCCACCCACTCCGTGTCAGGAGCAACCCTTAGTCGTGACAACTGCAAGTGTCCCCAGATGGTGCGCAGTGTCCCCTGGGGGCACAGTCCCTGGTGGAGGACTCTGCTGTAGCTGCCGGGAACCGGAACCAGACCTGGACACACCCCTGCACCCACCCCAGCCACTACCAAAAGAAACCACCACGGAGACAGCGTTTCTGTTAAAAGTCAGAAGTGTTTTGTCTTGTTTTAATATCTCATCAGCTTTACAGGATTACAATTGTCTTAAATATTTCTGAAGTTTAAATACAATCTGCATAATAATGTTATTATAAAATGTAAACTTTCAGTGTTCTTTTAAATTTCAAAATCACACTTTTTTTTTTTTTTGGTCTTTTTATCTTTTTTTTTTTCCCCTTTCCCTTTTAATACCTGAATGTTCTGCAAAAACTGAAATTGTTACAGGCCACCCGCCGCGGCCAGGGCGTGACCGGCCGGGCCCAGCCAGAGGTAGAGAGTAGTTTATACCTTTTTTTTTTTTTCCAAAGTTTTTTCCCTTTTACCTGAGTTCGGGCGTGGTCCCCCACGCCACCTGACAAACCCCAGAGAAACTGAAACTTCACATGTTAAGAATGAAAGTCTGAATTCATGTGTGCCAAGAAAAAAATGCCAAAGCGAAATCAGGAAAAAAGGAACAAGGTGGGCAAAGCTAGGGAAAGAGAAACAAATGCGAATGTGCAGACGCACAACTCTTACAAGCTAACCCAGCCGCCCCCAGCGTCCCCGTCCCCACCCACCCACCTGTCCCCACAGCTGGACAGCCAGATAAGCCTGTGGCCAGCTTCAGGGTCACAAGGAAGATTCTAGAAGCAGCCTGTCCACAAACATCTCCAGAGCAGGGTAAGCGCCCTGGAACCCCCCAACCCTGAGATTGGGGGACCCCCCTGCCTCGCTGCTAAGCTCCACCAGTTCCAGAACGAACAGGGCACATGCCTGGGGTCCTCGGGGCCCAGACATCGCCCCCTCCCCACTCCAGTTTGCATAAGGGGGTGCTGAGCTGCACCCAGAAATCCACCCCTTCTTTAAGTCCCCACGACAGGTGGTGGCTGGGAGGTGGACGTGGCAGGGGGATTGAATGGGGTCACCTGAGACAGGACCCTCTGGAGGCCACACTTCCTGCCTGAAATCAAGGACGTGGAGTCCCAAGGACACCCCCACTTCCACCCCTGCAAGGGCTCCCCCAGCACAGCCATCACCTTCCTGCCACTCCTCCTAGAGTCACCCGAGCGGCCTGAGACCTCAGCCCGCGTGCCCAGACCGCCTGACCCCTGTCCCCTACAATCATCGCCAGGAGCCACCTGGCTCCCACAGACACAGACACTTGTGCACGCGGACAGGCCATCCGGGACCAAGAGACACCGCATCCGAGCAAGCGGGGGGAGAGGCGCCGTTTTTGGCATCAAAAGTCAGACCTGAGGTAGAAAGAAATGTGTGGCCGACACTGTCCCCCAGTGCGGGGCTCCCGAGCCCCGAAGGCAGCTGGCCACGGCTCCGAGGGGGACAGGGGCAGAGAGAGGGAGGCGGATTCTGGACAGAGTTCAGATGGTTTGCAGGGTGGGACAAGATTGTGTCTTGGGAACAAAAAGACCTCCCACCCCTTCCTGGGATGTTTGTGCCGCTACAGCACCTGCCCCGCAGATGGGGCAGGGAGAACCTTCCAGAAAGAAAAACCAAGAGGAAACCCCCATACCCACCACCCCCTCCTGGAAGGATGGGGGACGTGTTAAGGACCCTGAGACATGGAAGAAAGAGGGGTTCCCTCCCCAAAGACACCCCAAAGCCAGACAGGACAGTGTGCTCAGACTCCGGGCCTCAGGACCCCACCCCCAAGGTCTCTGAGGAAACAAGGTTGACTCCTGGGAATGCGGGGCTGGGAGGCCCCACCTCACCCCCTGCACCCCTGCCTGCATCGTTAGGCCGGGCTCCCTGGAACCAATTAGAGATTCCAGACTCACCCTGGGAACGGCCCCAGAGAAATGAAAACCAGTGCCACCCCGTAGCATGCGACCATCCCACCCAACCCCACACAGGTCCCCAGGCAGAGGACAAGGAACATGCGTAGACCCTGCCTGCGGTTTCTGCACCATCGGCTACAGGTGAAGTGAGCCCCCAGCTCAGTCCCATGGAGCCCACCCTCTAACCCAGGGGAGGGGTCCTCACGGGCGGGGAGGGGACAGCCTCCTTCATGGCCTCTACTGATTCCTGTCACCAGCTGTGGGGTGCTTATAGCCCTGAGCAAAAGGGGTCCAGAGAAAAGGAAGGGACAAAGGAAAGGAGATGAGAGCGTTGGGGGGTGGAGAGGGGGGTGTTAGAACGCCCTGGCCCCGAAATCCTCACCCTGAGCTAGGCCTGGCTTCACCCCCGTTCCACAATATTGATAGTCCCCAGAAGCAGCCCTTTCAGGCAAGACAGAGTCCCCATGAGGCAGCTGCATTCATCCCTGAGACAGGAGCCTGGGGGTCGTGAGGAGCAACCCCCACCCCACGCTCCGGGCCCTTTTCCAGCACTTTCTGTGTTCTAGTTAAGACGTCCAGGCAGAGCACAGCACAAGGAAAAGCATCATCGTGGAACGTCACATTCAGTATCTTGTCCCCCCGCCCCTCCCCCAC
>NW_007759388.1:5706-6588 GCF_000696425.1 Galeopterus variegatus | reverse complement strand
TCATGTGGCTATAAAGTAATAAGCACTAAGGATGAAGGTGATTTTGGAGAGAGAAAAATGACCTTTCCCTGATGCTTGTTTGCATATTAATTCATCAAAAGTTCATTGAACAGCACTAAGTCAGTAGTTTGGAAGATGGGTATCTTGAAAAAGCTCTGCAGGTGACTCTAATGTGCACCCGTTGTTGGACACCGTAGGGCCACACCCCAATTGTCAATGCCTAGCATAAGTATCTTTGGGTGGGGCTTGAACAGTCACGTGTGCCTTAACAACAGGGATACATTCTGAGAAATGTGTTGATAGGTGATTTCATCATTGTGTGAGCATCACAGAGTGTACTTACACAAACCTAGGTGGTAGAGTTATATACACACCTAGGCTATATGGTAGAGCCTATTGCTCCTACATGAGCAATGCATTGTGCTACAACATTACGATGGCTATGCTGTCACTATGCAATAGGAATTTTTCAGCTCCATTATGTTCTTAGGGGACCACTATTGTATATATCCACTGTTGAACCATAAGTCGCTATGCGGCACATGACTATATTTATAGAGGAGGCACCTTTAACACCAGAGAATTATACCTTCTTCCTGTTTTGCTTTTCTTCCTTTGATTGTACATCAAGAAAGTAATTATAAAGTGTTTGTCATGTATCAAGCCCCATATGAGAAGATGTAGAAAAATGATGAACAAGCTGAACATGGTTCCTGCCTGCATGGAGCTCCCAATGTTACGGGGAAGAGAGACTATTGAACAAGTAATAACCACAAGTGGAGAAGGTATAGGACAGGAGCAAGTACGGGGTGGTGCAGGCAGGCCTACCTGACATGGATGGGATCTGGGAAAGAACAATTAAATGAGACCCAAAGTATGAGT
>NW_007759388.1:0-414 GCF_000696425.1 Galeopterus variegatus | reverse complement strand
TAACATGGGAAAGTGATTTAGAAGGGGATTGTTAGGGCTGTTGCCCTCCGGATATGGTAATTAAGCCGATGTCTACAGAACAATAGAAGAGGAGTTCACTAGGGGAAGAGTTGGGGGAAGAGTATTTGCATATACTCAGAGGTTATGGCATTTTGGAAGGCCCAGAGAGGGAGGGAGAGTCTGGCATTTTTGAGGAAGTAGGAAAGTTCAGAGTGGGTGCCAGGCAGAGCATGAGGTTGGGGAGAAGAGCAGGTGAAGCACAAGCACTTAGGGCAGTGCCTGGCACACAGCGAACAATGGCAGCTTTGGCGTTATCATTTTTATTATTAAGAGAAGTTAGAAGTTATTGAGGGTTTAGGGCCGAGCCCGTGGCACACTCGGGAGAGTGCGGCGCTGGGAGTGCAGCAGCGCTCC
>NW_007759387.1:6075-6589 GCF_000696425.1 Galeopterus variegatus | reverse complement strand
CTCTTACTATAGTCTGGCTTGTCTGCTGAGTGTTTTACCAGGTAGGATTGTATTGCACTAAGTGTAACAGCAAGCTGTAAAAGAATAGCATCTCAAACAAGGTAGACATCTTCTTCACATTTATGGCAAGTCTAGAGATAGAGAGTCCAGGGATGGTAGGTGCCCCACAGTGGCAAGGCCCAAGCTCCTTCTGTTCGGTGCTTGGCTGTGCATAGTTTCCATTCCAAAGGCAGCCTCCTGATCCAAAGTGGCTGCTAGTGGGCCAGCCTTCACATTTGCATTCCAACCAGCTGGAAGAAGGTTGCATTCCAACCTTCTCTTTAAGCATATTCTTTAAAAATTGCACACATCCTTTCTGCTTATACCTTTGGCCAGAGCTTCAGGTGAAGCTGGGAAATATGACTTTTAATACCAGCTAAAATTGAGAATTATGTTTCTAAGAAATGGGGAGATGATTAATATATAAGAAGAATAATTAGTGGGCTTTGTCAAAGAAATATCTATCATTCTCATT
>NW_007759387.1:3640-4297 GCF_000696425.1 Galeopterus variegatus | reverse complement strand
TCAAAGGCTACCCACCTGCTGTCCCTTCTGCCTGGAGTACTTCCCCTCCTTCTCCAGCCCCCTGTCCCTGTCACGGCCTGACTGAATCCTGAATCCTCCTCATCCTTCAGGCATCTACAGGGAAGGTTTCCTCGCCTCCCACATGGGTCAGGGTCCCCAGTTTCATCTTCACGCAACAGCCTGGGCTTCTCTCCCTAGCAATGATGACCACTGTAATTACAGTCTAATTGCCATGTCCCTGTCCAGACTTTAAGTGCCAAGAAAGGAGGTACTGTATCTGTTTTGATCACCTTGGTAGTGTCAGGGCCTGGCCCATAGTAGATGCCCAGTAGATGCTTCATAAATGTTTGCTGGATGAATGAGTGTAGACTCCTGGGTAAAGAGGCTTGTCCGGGGGAAATGGCGAGCGTGGATGAGCAGCCCCGCTGTGTGGGGCTGGGGGAGATCGCGTGTCAAGCTAAGGGGTTCGGACTTCTTTTTTGACGCGTGTCAAGCTAAGGGGTTCGGACTTTATCCTGTAGGCAGAAGCAACCGTGGAAGGCTCAGAAGCGAGAGAGTGACTTACTCTGATTTGTGTTTTAGAACTAGAACTCTAGGGCAATTGATTCCAGAGTTAACCACCCAGAGTGGGCTCTTACTTGATTTCCCAGGTTCTCA
>NW_007759387.1:0-1945 GCF_000696425.1 Galeopterus variegatus | reverse complement strand
CTATCCCTTGCTGATTCCCCCATAATAGGCCCTTTATTAAATGCTCCTTTGAGCGTGATCTCTGTTTTCTGCTGAGACTTGGCCTGATGCAAGGTCATAAGGAAGTTCACAGACTGGTGGGGAAGAAGATATTGCAGGACCAAGCGCTGAGGACCACCTGTGTGTACCCAGTTCACTGAGCCTGTCCCCAGGGTTGGACATGGGGGGTGGGGGCAGAAGAGCACTGCCCTGTCTTCATTCTCAACTGCCCTCTTGGCACCACCTGCCTTTTTTTGGTCTTTATTTCATTAAAGACACATTCATTCAAAAAATGAGTAAGATGTTCTTCCCTCCAAAGAGCTCACAGTCTAGCGAGAAAGAAAGACACATGAGCTGGTGAACTGGGGCGGGGGGTAGAGGGGAGGTGAAGGGGACAGGTGGGGTGTCGGATGCGGCTCAATGTGGAAGTGCCAGCCACATGCCCCCAGGTTGGCAGGGACACTGATGCGGAGTGGCCTGCCATTTTGGAGGAGGAAGATGAACTTCAGTCTGGGTTCTTTAGTTATGGCTGAGCCTTGTTGTTGAACTGAGAAAGAGAACACCTTGCATGCAGGCTCATTTGGAGATCTAAGTGAGATGCCAGGAGCACGGTGCCTGCAAGGGGCTTCGAGCCAGTGGCTGCCGTTAGCACAGATGGGCTTCCTTTGAGTCTGAGGGTCAGGGGTAGGGGACCCTTTACAGTGGAGTGGACATGTGAGCATTTGATGAACACATGAACAAGTGGGTGAAGGGAGAGAAGAGAGTAATGGTTGCTCCCGTGTCACCAACTCTGGCCATGGGGATCTGCAGGCCGGGAAGGGATGGGGCCAGCAGGTGGGGGATGGTCCCCCACTGTCTGCTCTGTGGGCACCAGAGACCATGCACAGGGGACCCAGGGCAACAGGGGACGGGCCTGAAAGGAAGCAGCTTAACTTACCTGGTGTTTCTTGGGCATTCAGCTTTGTACCTATGATATAAAAACTTCTTAGTTTATTTCATTTGTTTAGGAACCAAGATGACGAAGGATGGAAAATACCAATTTCACTAAAACTATAACTTTTTCTCCCTTTCCTTTTTTCTTTTTTAAAAACCCTGGGCAACTGACCTAGTTTTTTATTCCCTTTGAACTCAACTGAGGCAGATCTTCTTCAAAGCAGGGTTGTAACATTCAGCTTCTTCCCTCTATGTGGGTCAGGATGACTTTTCCAGGTGCTAAAAAAAAAAAAAAAGGTGAGCTGTGAACACCATCTTTTAAAGCTGCCTCAGTGCCCAGAGCTCTTTTGGAATTTTCTTTTAGTTTCCTCCGCAGCCCTAAGTGCTTAAGTCACGGCAGTTAGCGGGGAAAGTGTGGCAAGGAAGATATTTACTATTTGATTTTCTGCTAAAGGACTTTTCGAAGGGAGGAGCTGGGGGAGATGCACAAAGCATTGTGCTGTGTCTTTACATTACTGGGGTCCCATGTTGGGCGGGTTGGGGCGAGTTACCCGTCTTCCACTCATCATGGGAAAAACACCTAACCAAGAGTCAGGGAGCCAGTTTGTGAACGGTGTGGTCTTGGATAAGTCACAAACTTCTTTGTGAGTCTTCATCTGAAAAGGTCCCCTTCAGCCCTTTGGTTCTCTGATAGCTCTGCAATTTAGATGTGGGTTGAGGGTGGAGGGGAATCTCTCAAGGAACTCTAAAAGTAGAAACATCCTGCCAGTAGCACTAATAATTCCTTGCTGTGCCAGCCCTGCAGGAAGCTGCGCTGGGGGAATAGACAGGGGGATGAACAGTCTTCTCCCAGTGTGATCTGACCCACTCTTGAAGGCGAGTCTGCTCCCAAATCTCCCCTGACTGGCATGCCTCTACTTTGAAATTTCATCATTAGAAAGCCATTCCTTTGAGTGAGACATTACTGAATTCAAGAGTTTGGGGTAAAAAAAAA
>NW_007759386.1:11557-12429 GCF_000696425.1 Galeopterus variegatus | reverse complement strand
AAGAGTAGAAGCCAAAATTCTGGGTATTCTGAAAAACCCAGGGGAATAAAAGTGAGTGTGAAGTCTCAGCATATATTTGATTTGCATTTTCCTGATGATTTATGATTTTGAGCATTTTTTGTGTCCATCAGCCATTCATATATCTTCCTTTGAGAAATGCCTATTTAGTTCCTTTGCACATTTTTTGATCAGGTTACTTCTTTTACTGTTACGTTGCTTGAGTTTCTTGTATATTCTGGATATTAATATTCATATTCATAGTTTACAATTCAGATTCATAGTTTACAAATATTTTCTCACATTCTGTAGGTTGTCTTTTTGCTATGTTAATTACTTCTTTTGCTGTGCAGTTTTTTAGTTTGATATACCATTCATTTATTCTTTCTTCTTTTGCCTATATTTTTGGAGTCTTATTTATAAAAGACTCTGCTCAGTCCTACTTCCTGAATTGATTTCCCTATGTTTTCTCTTAGATGTTTTACAGTTTCAAGTCTTATACTTCAGTATTCAATCATTTAGGTTTTATTTTGGCATATGGAAATAGGTTTTGGTCTAGTTCCATTCTTCTACATATGGAAGTCCAGTTTTCCCAGCATCATTTATTGAAGAAGCTGTCCTTTCCTTGGTGTATGTTCTTGGTGCCTTTGTCAAAGCTCAGTTGACTGTAAGTATGTGGGTTGAGTTGGTCCATGTGTCTATTTTTATGTCAGTACCATGCTGTTTTGATTACTGATTTCTGTGTTCTCTATTCTCTTCCATTGGTCCAAAGTTCTGCTTTATGCCAGTACCATGCTGTTTTGGTTCCTACAGCTTTGAAGTACAATTTGAAGTAAAGTAGTATGATACCTCTGTTTTTTGTTTGTTTGTTTTCT
>NW_007759386.1:6298-6589 GCF_000696425.1 Galeopterus variegatus | reverse complement strand
AAGTGGCATGTGTGTCTGAAGTTTGGGATTGATCTTTATGACCACAATCATGCCCAGGTTTCCCACCACAGTGATGGTGTAGATGGTCAAGAACACCTTGAAGAGAGAAGCCTGGAGGTGTGGGAACTCTGAGAAGCCCAAGAGGACAAAAGTGGCTCCAGCACTCTCGTTTCCCTCAGTTGTCATCGTGGATCCTGTTGGAGGAAATCAGACAGTTCATCCTGGGCAGTCGGATATGACAGAGAAAGTAGCAGTGAGGGAATGGAGAGGGCTCCTGATGAGAAACCATTC
>NW_007759386.1:5624-5935 GCF_000696425.1 Galeopterus variegatus | reverse complement strand
CGGATATGACAGAGAAAGTAGCAGTGAGGGAATGGAGAGGGCTCCTGATGAGAAACCATTCCTGTTTTTATGGAATCTGTCTTTACGTTTTATTTTTTGACTTTTTTCTGCTTCATTTGAATCTTTCTTTGGTCACTTAGTATTTGAACACGGAATATTTTCTGTACCAGTCAGTCTCAATTTCTCATCTATAAAACAAGAAATGTGGCTGTTTCATGACATTTTATTTTTACAAATTATAAACATATACGTGAATAGCAAATGCTTAAAAGATTTCTGCCTCTTATTAAAGATTAAATAAGTATGACCTA
>NW_007759386.1:2444-3766 GCF_000696425.1 Galeopterus variegatus | reverse complement strand
ATTTCCCAACCCACTTAGGTAAGTAACATTTCAGTTTCAGACTGTCAATGTTAGGTGTTAGGGTTTATCTCTTGATCACTTTTACGCCCATGACTTTTTGTCCAGAATCTGAATCCACATTAAGAAATGTTTTCTCTGAGTCTTCAATTTTGATTAACCTTATATTTGACCCTTACCTGTGGGCCTAAGAGGAATAAAAAGTGTAGCTCAGCCTTTTAGCAAATGTCTCTAGAAAAAAGTAGTCAAAGTTCCCTTGGACATCTCATTGGAATTTTGGCTTATCTTTGAAATTGGCCTACTATAATTTTGTTTGAAATATATAAAACACTTTTTTCTTTAACTTCCTGGATCGGGTAACTGATTCTCATGTAGACTTTTTAAAAAAAAATTGTCTCAGTAAGAAGTACCACAAAGTCTGTTACTCAGGGCAATTGAAATCTTATCTCAGAATGTTCCTCTTGACAACATGACAACAGTCTCTATTGCAAAAGAACAACTCAAAGCCTTTCTTGTCTTAGTTATGCATGTAGGTGTCTGAGTTCTTTCTGACTCATCTCAAATTGCCTGTACATGAGTGAAACAGCAGGAGTCAGGATTTCCTCTAGACCCCAACCATACCATTGTGTAGAACTTTAAGATTCTAGAAACATCATGGATATTTCTTAGCAATATNAGAGCAAACACTTGAAGAAATAGAGTTATTTTGCAAAAAGAAACAATATAATTTATTGACATATGTTTGTGAGAAGCTACAGAATACAGAATAATAAATGGCATTTTTCTATTGTTTAATCTACTAAGGAGATGTGGATATCATTTATTGATAAAAAGACTGGTAGGAGGGACAAGTTTATTGTGAGAATGGGTGACTGAAAAGTACGTTTTATTATCCTTGGTCTTTGCACCACTCAGTAATGGAAAAATGCAGTTAGAAGTACATTGAACTTTTTCTTCATACTCAGAATTATTTCAACACCTTTGAAATATATTAATTGACACTCAAAAATGAGTGACACATACAGTTTACGGTAATATTTTCAGCATCTTCTTGCTTAAAGTCTGATAGTTTTTCAGAATTAAACTCCAATTCCTCATTTGATTTGAAATAAAGTTTTAAGTTGAAAAGATGTTGTGTTTTAGATAACTTATTAAACCATATGAGTTGGTTATGAAATGAGTATGGATCAGGTCAATAAAGTCATCAACTGTATTTAGTCTTTAATTTTGGTTTGACACTTTTCTATAATAAAATATGACTAATATTCTCAATCACGTAAGCATTAAAATACATTCTACTTCAATAATCATAAATATTCAAATTA
>NW_007759386.1:0-2114 GCF_000696425.1 Galeopterus variegatus | reverse complement strand
GTGAGAATGGGTGACTGAAAAGTACGTTTTATTATCCTTGGTCTTTGCACCACTCAGTAATGGAAAAATGCAGTTAGAAGTACATTGAACTTTTTCTTCATACTCAGAATTATTTCAACACCTTTCAAATATATTCCATTGACACTCAAAAATGAGTGACACATACAGTTTACAGTAATATTTTCAGCATCTTCTTGCTTAAAGTCTGATAGTTTTTCAGAATTAAACTCCAATTCCTCATTTGATTTGAAATAAAGTTTTAAGTTGAAAAGATGTTGTGTTTTAGATAACTTATTAAACCATATGAGTTGGTTATGAAATGAGTATGGATCAGGTCAAGAAAGTCATCAACTGTATTTAGTCTTTAATTTTGGTTTGACACTTTTCTATAATAAAATATGACTAATATTCTCAATCCTGTAAACCTTAAAATATGTTCTACTTCAATAATCATAAATATTCAAATTAAATCTTCAATAAAATATTTTGTACAGAGCAAATTAGTAAAAATCATAAAGTCTGATAATAGGAAGTGCTTCTGAGGATGTGGATCATAAGTTTAGGACTTCTAAACATTGCTATTAGGAGTATAAATTAATAAAACCACTCTTAAAAATTGAGAGATAATAAAAGAAGTAGTGAGCTAAAGGGTACAAAACTATGCTATGTACCTCAAGTGGATCAGTGTGCAGTATATTGTAACAGCACATTCTACCAAAAAATTGTGTAAGTAAATTTAAAAATTGAACAAATTTAAAATTAAAAATAAATGAAGGAAAAAAATCCTAAATACAGACAACTTCTTTTTAATACTGACTCCCAATGTCCAAAGTAGAAATTTTGAAATATATTTTCTTATGAAACTTTCTAAGATGAAGTGAATCAGAATGCATTGTATCTATATAAAACCAGAGATAATTGTAAGACATTCTGAACATGGCAAATAATGGCATATGCAACATTTAACTGATGTAAAACATTATACATATATATATATATATATATTTTAAGATAGCTAAACTATCACCAACAATATTTAGGAAAAACTGAACACAGTTTGAACAGAAATGTATATAGACATTTAATCAAATTATATCAAGTAAGAATGCAGGTTGGAGTTGATTAACCTCCTGATTGGCCTTTTTGTGTCTTTGTTGCTAAGGATTTAGAGAAGTAAATTGAGAATGGGGATCACAACTCTAAACAGCGCAGTGGCCAGTTTGATCAGGAGCCATGAGCTTTTGCAGTTGGGCACATAGTAGAGATGATCCCATGGAAAATGGTGACAACAGTCAGGTGCAGGGCACAGGTGGAGAAGACTTTTTTGTATAAAACAGAAATAAACCACCAGTTATTTCTCTGTCTTTTTTTTTTTTTTTTTAAAGATGACCGGTAAGGGGATCTTAACCCTTGACTTGGTGTTGTCAGCACAAGGCTCTCCAAGTGAGCTAACCAGCCATCCCTATATAGGATCCAAACCCTGGACTTGGTGTTATCAGCACCGCACTCTCCCGAGTGAGCCAGGGGCCAGCCCTGCACAAGTTATTTCTCAATGAGTAAAACCTACAAAAAGAAAAATGGTAGTATAAAAGTAAGAAAAACAACCAAACCCCTCCTTTTATGTGACAACTATATATTTGGTTGCCTTGGATAAATGAAAGAGCATTTATTTATAGCTAAACAGGTTTTGACATTGACTTAAAATTGCTGGTACAGTCCAGTGTGGGACCAGTCCTTCAACTGAGACAGGATCATTCTGGCACCGAAGGACAACTTCAACCTAAGTACAGGACTTTTCAGTGATAGTTTTGGAGAAATGTTAATAAAAAAGAGGGAAATGTGTAAGCTGCCAGAATCATGGTACAGTCACTTGTGTCAAACCATAACAAGAAAATAAAGCCAAGAGATTAAGATGGGAGTGCCCTCACACACATGCCTATGATAAAGGGTTCTCATGCACATATGCCTGTAAGAAAGACATTTATGAAGGACTTTCAAAGCTGGAGCTTGCTGCATGAATCAAAAGGACAGATATCCAAATGCACAAGAACATTTCCCTGACACACTGTCTTCACTAATAAACTGGTGTCAACCCCTGTGATAAGCCCCTGTAA
>NW_007759385.1:6206-6589 GCF_000696425.1 Galeopterus variegatus | reverse complement strand
CAAAGCAGATAGTGTAGCCTGGGCTGCAGCCACTGCAGGGCCCCTGGAATGCTTCGCCCTCTGCCCACGTGATACACCTGAAAACACAGATGATCCCGCTCAACCAGACAGACCCACTCTCTTCCACGTCCTCCATGACCTGTTTCATTCCAGTCCCCAAAGTTTATCACACTTCCTCCAGACTTTCTTTTCTTTAACCCCTACAGACAAAACCCTTTTACAGGACATCTCTCGCAATTGTTCTGTTTGTCAACGCACAAATCCCAACACTCCCTTAAAGGCTAAACCCTACCCCCCACACCGGGCCAGAGGAAGTATCCCAGCAGCTGACTGGCAGGTCGACTTTACACATATGCCTCCAGTCCGGCGCCAACACTACCTCC
>NW_007759385.1:0-1521 GCF_000696425.1 Galeopterus variegatus | reverse complement strand
AATAGCTTTGGTAGAAAGGGCAGACTTGGAGAGAGAAGAATTATTTTTCAGACACACACACACACACACACACACACACACACACACACACACAACTATAGTACACCTGTTATTAGATTCTAGCCCTGTCCATTGTTTTTGAGTTTTTATTATCTGAACTCAATCCTAAATTTTTAATTTCCTCCAGTACCTGGCTGTGAATCTCCAGACGAACATTTTCAGCTTTATTTATTTATTTATTTATTTTTCTTCCACACTTATGTCTTGGAACAATTAAAAATTGAAGCTGCCTTTTTTCTAAAACCCTGCATTCTGGTGATCTCAGCCTTGATAAAAAAAATCACCATTAACAATTTATATTTGTACAAACCTGGTACATGCAAACTGCAATCCAGAAAAATCTGTAAGATTGCCATAGCCAGGCTATTCCAACTGAAGATGTTTCAGATACTCCAGAAAATAGCATATAGACAACGCCAGATATTAACCTTTATTTTCTTTTATTTTTCATAGAAAAGCTCTTATTAAATATTTGTACACTTACACCCTACGGAGACCTAGCCTTGATGGGAGCCCATCTGTAATGCCACTTCTGGAATGGCACATAACTATTTTACTGAACTGACCTATTCTCAGGACTAAGAGACTGATTCAAGAAAATATGAAACAACGTACTCAGATTTGTTTTTCTGCTTATTCCAGTTTGTGATTTCTCCTTTGCCTATCTCTTATCTCAAGACTCTTAACACAAATCTTATTTTAATATGTAAAACTTTCTAAAAATTAAAATTTCAAAGGGAGTAGTGTGGGAAAGCAAAATATTTCGGCCCCAAAGTACTCTTCTTTGATGTATTTCAAGATGACTAATTCAGAGAGACTGGAAAATAGAAATAGAAATCATGGAATTTTATTGGATCTTGAGAATGTTGATAATATTAGGGGACCATTGATGCATGTAGAAGGCAAATGACATTTCTGAAGACTTTTAGAAACAAACAGTGGAATTTTAAAGAGATGAGTACACACTATTGAAAGTTAATTGCTGACAAAATGAATAGCTTTGCAAACAGTTTAATGATGACAGAAAACACTTATCAAGCTCTGCAATTGGGAAAAACAATTCTCTAAAAAGTCAAAGATATTAACTGAGTGAAAGATGGAAATTATCTTTGGGGGTGTGTGTGCATGCGTGAGCATGTGTGTTTGTGTGTGTGTGTGTGTGTGCGCGCATCTCCCTTCAGAAATGAATTTTTTATTAGTTTCAGACTAAATATTTCCTATCAAAAATCCTCTGAAAGAAAACGTTAATTCCTTCAAAATAATTGACAACGTAGTAACTGGTACCGGGTTTTCACAGACATAATTTTTCCCCTTCTCTTTTGAAAGGCTTACCAGAGTGGGTTATGTGGTTAAAAAGTGTGTTAAGTGAGGGAAGGCTATGGTGAAGCACCTAAATCCTTATTTCATTACTAAGACATTCATTCTCCCAGCTTCTGGAATGTTGACTGGCTGACAGCTCTC
>NW_007759384.1:5573-6589 GCF_000696425.1 Galeopterus variegatus | reverse complement strand
GCGACACCGAGGGTTGCGATCCCGTTACCGGTCAGTAAAAAAAGACAAAAAAGGAAAAAAAGAAAAGAAAAGAAAAAAAGAAATTGGACTCTACATTTTGGCCCTTAAAAGATAGCATTATTGGAGCGAGCAAGACTGAAGCCATGTTGGGACCTAAAATGGTATAGGCTCTAAAAGACTTTAAAAGAACACAGTTTTTTTTCTTAGCATGCATTTCTCTGAGTTCCCTCTTTTGCCATGGTTATTTGATATTTCGAGACTTGGTTTTGGGGAAAGATGACATTATTTACAATGAATATAAAGTTGTTTTCCAGTCAGCCTGAAGCTGCAAACTTGCCACAAAACACGTACTTTCCAGACCCTGAAAAACCAAGGAAGACATCAGTAAAGCTATGCTAATTCCATCCCAAATCAGGGCCCTGGGATAATAGCAAGGATGGAAACAGAAACAAGACAGATCCTTGGTGAGACCTTGCACCTGGCTCCTTGCATGGAGCCCCCACAGCTCACGTTCCTCCTTCCTCTTGCTTTTCATTTCCCATGCGCCGTTACCTCAACCACCTCTTTAAAAAACCCTCAGTACATCTGAGTCTTTGAGATGGCTTTGGCCTGGCCTTTCTCCCTCAGGTTTATTGAAGAGATGGGTTAGCCTAACATCTCTCCTGGGGTCATCGGTATTCCTGAATAAAAGCTGACTTCCATCTTCACCAACATTTGACTTTTGAGTTGTTTATTTTTGTTTGAGGCAGGCAGCTGGACTTAGGCCCAGTAATAGCATGCACATAGATAATGATAAAACTCACTATTATAGCATAGCCTGAAATGTCACACTCTGAGCATTAAAACAATACATCACAGGTTTTCTCTCCCCCAAACCCCTGGGCCTTTCTCATTTATAGGCAGGACAATCCCTACTGTCCTTCCAGATACTATTCATGGGAAACATTCAGACTTTATAGAAACTTACAAAATGAACAATTGTTGGCATCTCCTTGGGAAGAAGAGAAAACCCAAAG
>NW_007759384.1:2115-4800 GCF_000696425.1 Galeopterus variegatus | reverse complement strand
CCCAAACCCCTGGGCCTTTCTCATTTATAGGCAGGACAATCCCTACTGTCCTTCCAGATACTATTCATGGGAAACATTCAGACTTTATAGAAACTTACAAAATGAACAATTGTTGGCATCTCCTTGGGAAGAAGAGAAAACCCAAAGCTTTGATAGATTTTAAACTTGCAGCCCTCCTGGGACACTCTAAATGGCTCATAAATACAGCTGGTAGAATATTGCCTACTTGTATTTTCCACTTACACTCACCTTTGAGATTCTGCTCTGGCCCCTTGAGAATCAATATATATAATAACAGAATTGCTGATGTATTAATCTTCTTGCTGATCTAAGCATTTTTTCCTACCTAAGTAGGAATAAGGCTGAGATCAAAGTAAAATCTAGACCACTATGAAAGTAATGGGGGAAAAATTTTGTTTCCAGACTTCAGGAAATATACAAAGTATAACTTTTTCTAACCTTACTAAGGCATCTTGATGGACTGGCCTGGCTGGACCAGATGGACTTGATGGACTTCGGTTTATCACAAGCATCCTCCTCAGACCTGGGTTTGTGACTTTCTTAAAAGAAAGCAAGCACTGCAGGTAAAGTCTGAGCTAGAAGGCCCAGTAGAACAATAAAGACCTCTTCAGAACCATCACTACTGCTAAAAGATTTTCCTAACCATGTCACATCTTATAGTAATGCAGGGTAAGAAAAAATAATGCTTTTCTACCCTTTCTGAGTTCTTAGTTAGGACAGAGCCCTGTAACAAAAGACAGATTAACAAGACAAAAACAAGTGGAAGTTTATTAATATGTATATATCATGTGCACATAGGAGATAATGAGGAAAATAAGTAGCTTGAAGAGATCTCAAGAAGGTAGCTTTGAGCTCAGGCTTAAATACCATCTTCAGCTCAGATGACTTAACAAGATCTGTGCAGATTCTTCTCTGTGTCCCCGTGTCTTCAGAGATAAGGACGTTCCTTTCCTCCAGGTATAGGGAGGGCACCTCTGGAATGAAGGTCAGGGAATTCTTTTATGGCCTGCTTTGGGGCAGAGCATTATGAGAAGGTATCGCTTTTGCAGTTTTTTTCAAATGCCAAGGTGCCATATTTTGGGGTAGCGTGTCCTGAATCCCATCAGTTACAATATATAAAGTACATAATACAGCCAGAGCACTTAGTAGGATGCTTATAAAAGTAGACGCTCAAAACATGATAACTATTGTTATTGTTAGCCTATTGGCATTCCAGGATTTCACAGTAGATATCAAACTATTCAAATATCTATGGTGTGTAATATTTTGCTGAGATACAAATTTAAATTGCCTTTGGAAGAATACACATCAGATTTTTTCTTAACTGTTTGCTTTTTATAAGAAGTGTGTATTATTTGTAATCAAAAATAGTAAATAAAAAAAGCAAAAAAATATAGTAAATATATTTCCGCTTTTTATAAGAAGTGTGTATTATTTGTAATCAAAAATAGTAAATAAAAAAAGCAAAAAAAAAAAATAGTAAATATATTTCTAGTAAATATATTTCCATTTTAAAAAAAGAAACATGACTTTGGTTTCAATTGTGTGTACTCAGAGGCAACAAAGCTTTGGTAATTTATTGATCTCAAATTATTCTGTAGTTATATTCGAGAACGGCCTCACAGATATCAGGATCTTCTATTAGAACTAGCCAATTCTAGAGCGCCTTCTGTGACAGGGTAAATTGACTTAGCTTATGACATTTTGTTCTCATTGAAAAGCCCTCAACACCCTTAAAAGAAGTTCTCATTAGACAAATAAGACACCTGTACCTGGATATAAAAGATGGGAAAAAAATTAAAATTTCCCATCTATGCTGTTTCTGGCCGATGGAACAAGAACTATATCAAGATGTAACCAGGCAACCTAGGGAGGAGACTACCATGGGAAGTTCTTGCTGTTCTTAACTGATTAATGTGCTTACCTTGGCTTCTGTAACCAGCTTGCTTTAGGCCTTGCAAAACCCCTCTTGCCAGGAGGTGTGTAACTTTTGCTGTGTAATTATGTGACTTTTTGCCTTTAAAAGACCCCTCAAATTTAGGCTTGGGTCTGCTCTCTTACCAGAATAGCTGGGGAGACAGTCGCCGGCTGGCTAATAAAGACTGTTAAAATTCTTAATTAAGTGTTTGGTTCCTTTCTGGGTGATAACCTCACAACACTTCAATGGTTAAAGAAAGAGAGTTTAATAAAGTTTAATATTCTGGGTTAAGGTCTGGATTGTAATCTACATCCAATTAACAATCTACTGACACAGCTGTTGGTCCATTCACAAGCTTGAGTGTGCATGTGCCAGCCCCAGAGCATCTTGTCAGTCAGCAAGCTCCTTGCTGTTCAAAAGCTGGTCCCTGGACCAGCAGCTTCAGCATCAATAGGGGGCTTGTTTGAAATGCAGAATCTCTGGCCCTACCCCAGGCCTACTGAATCAGAATCTGCATTCTACAAGATCTCCAGGTGATTCATAGACAAGTCAAAGTTTGAGAAGCACTGATAAATAACTTAATCACTAGCAGCTGGAAGAAATGTCAAAGCTAGTTTCCCCAAACCAGACTGGGATAAAATTTGTAAACCCATTTTCAAGTATCAATGATTTACTTAACCCAAGCGAGTTAACCCAAGTGAGTACTATATTTTTTAAGGGAGCAGCCCTTGAAAATTTTCTGTCTT
>NW_007759384.1:895-1825 GCF_000696425.1 Galeopterus variegatus | reverse complement strand
GAGTTAACCCAAGTGAGTACTATATTTTTTAAGGGAGCAGCCCTTGAAAATTTTCTGTCTTACTCACTGTGGAATTATGAGGATTTTTTGTTTGTTTATCAGATGGAGGGGTTGAGGGGAGCAGAAACCTCTTTTCTGCTTTATGTGCCTCTGGCTTGAACTAAGGATTCAAAGAGCAACAGGGAAAATCATCTTAAATCGTCCGCGTTGCTGAAACCCAGTGATTTCCTCTTTTGGTGTGGGATTGGGTCAACTCACATTTTGCTAGAGCCATTTGCTCAGGACGAGAAGTTCTTGCACCAGAAATAGACAAGTATAATCAGTAGAAAAGATTAGATCCTAAGGAAGCCATTATCATGGACTGTCAGTGAGTAAAATTAACATGTATTTTTAATAAGTCTGTAATTACTTATTCTACAATAGACCATATGGTCTATTCACTTTTCGTGGACTCAAACACTTAAGCCCTCAAATGCCATTTAGTTTTAAACACACACATATACACACCCCTTCCTCTCAAAGAAAACAAAGGAATTGCATTTTGAGCTCCAAAACATTTCCTGAAGGAGTAAAAATTTGTACTATTATCAAAGCCAGGAATTTTACACTTGTGTCTAGAAAGCCACAGGGACATATTCTTTGCCCTTCCTCAGGCCTCTTCCCTTTTAATTTGTTGGATCAACAATCTGAGCTGAGGGCAGCATGGCTGGGCTGAGTTTTCAGCGGTAAGTGTTGATTTCCTTGTGTTTGTGAACTTTTGCGGCAGACCTGGCATTGTTATTTAAATGAAATCACTGGGTGTCTTTTTTTGTATTAGAATTCCATTAAATTGAGAAACAAAGGACCCTCTGCTGCTTTCAAGGAGAAAATGCCTCCATTTCCCCACTTCTAGACTGCAAGTATCTTAGTAAGGTCTTTTGATGATATTCT
>NW_007759384.1:0-458 GCF_000696425.1 Galeopterus variegatus | reverse complement strand
TTTTTTTTTCTACTCTAAAAGGCTGCAGGAAGTCTCATTTTGCTAGAGTTGCCTTAGAGGGGTTCCCCATAAAATTGCTATCTTTCAACACATTCCGAGGAATGGAATAATAAATGCCAGCATCAGGGGGATGAATCAGTCAATTCAAGATAACCGTGTACTTTTAAAATTCATTAACTGATTTTTTTAAAGTTAATCTGGTCACTATGGAAAATTTCACCTTTTCAATACACAGGAGATGTAGCTTTGATGAATTGGATGCAGATCGCCCAGACCCACAGCTTGCTCATCTCAGTCTTCAACTGGGAAACTTACAGGAATGATCTGAAATTTGGAAAGGCCCGTTCTAGAGAAGACCTTGTGAGCAAGGCCTCCATTCACTTTTCTTAGCTTTCTAACTAATAGATCTGCAACATAACCAGCACCACTTTAGACAAGCCCAAGTACAAAATGGTGCC
>NW_007759383.1:6366-6589 GCF_000696425.1 Galeopterus variegatus | reverse complement strand
GGGAGGGGAGAGGAAGCCCTGACCCTCCAGGACAAGAAGACAGGCAGCTCGGTTCCCCAGGCCCCTCACTCCCAGGATGGCCGGGGGCTACCATTCCGGGAAGATATGACAGACCTGAGAGGATGTGGTTGAGAGGAGAAGGTGGGAAGAAGGGGAGAGCCGCCAGTTGTCAGACCGTGAGCTCTTCAAAAGAGGCAGCATGTCTGATTCCTCTCTGTGTTCC
>NW_007759383.1:0-675 GCF_000696425.1 Galeopterus variegatus | reverse complement strand
AAATGTCTGACTCTCCGCTGAGTAAGAGAGAATCCTTCCTTCCTGACTGCTTTCAGACTGGGATGTTAGCTTTTTTCCTGCCTTTGTACTTCAGCTGAAACACCGGCTCTTGTACAATCTTGAGCCTGCTGTCTCCTGGACAGGAACTATATCATCAACTCTCCTGGTTCTCAGGTTTGCAGACTCAGACTGGAACTAAACCAACATCTCTCCTGGGTCTCCAGCTTGCCAGCTCACCCTACAGATCTAGGGACTTGCCAGCCTCCATAATCCTATAAGCCAATTCCTTATAGTAAACCTCTCTCCCTCTCTCTCTCTCTCTCTCTGTACACACACACACACACATATACATGCAATAACTATGTCTCCCACACTGATCCCCATGACGCTGCTGGCCACCAGAAGCACTCTTTCCTTGCTGGGGGTACCCCTTACTCCTTTTCACTACAACCCTCCAAGCATCTACTATCAACAGACCCATAGCCCATCCTTGCTGGCCAGGAAGGCCTTCTCTTCCAGGAACCTGGAATCCTAATGCATGAGGCAGCAAAGACAGAATACCAGCTTCTCTCTGGAAGTACCCCTTCCCCAGTCCTAAGGGACCCAGTGCTGGCTGCAGATGTTAGAGGGCTCCAGTGTGCTCCTACGTGGTCCCAGATGATATGCAGAAAGCCA
>NW_007759382.1:4754-6589 GCF_000696425.1 Galeopterus variegatus | reverse complement strand
AAGCTTGACGACCCCCACAGTGCCTCCTGCAGTTAATCTTGGTAGCAAACCTGAGTGCCCCACATCCCCCCAGTCATGGTACGCTGCCTGAACAGAGCCCCTGGCACCCCAGGAATCAGCACATCTGTCTTCAGAGTTTTCCTACTTCCAGATATTAAATGAGATTTTCAGATGTCAGGATGCCTGGATCTGAAACCAAGCCAGAGGGTTGGGCTCTCTGAAAACCCATGAGGCAGAACTGGTAATTAAGGAACTTCAGTCCTTATGGGGAAAATAGGGTCTGAAAAGCGAGAACATAGCTGAACCGGCGAGAAGCTCTCATCTTTTTTTCCCCCTCTCTCTCCCTAAAATAAAACAAAAACACCACACATTTTACATGTCTGTAATGACTAGTAATGGATATGGTACTCTTACCATCTTTTGATGCAAATTTTCCCTCCCCTGCATTTTGAAAAAGATGCTTGGAAATTCATTTTGCTCAGCTGCCAGTAACATTCCTGCCAGCAGCTTTTGCCCTGAGTTTGAGGTGTCCGTCCTCCAACAGCACAAAGCCTTTCTCATTTCTTACTCTGTGGTGAAGAGTCGACTCCCACCTGCCATTCCCTACTTTTATTATGCAAAGTCATTTGTTAAAGGTTCTGAAAAGTCCTGTGGTAAATAAGCCCACATAACTCTGTTTACACACCTTTTTTCCAAACGTCATTCATTCATTCAGCAATTTTTACCAAGTGCCCACTCTGACCCCTCAGCACCACACACTCCCTGCCCTCTTACGGTGCTCAGTTCCCGCACGAGTAGACGGGCCACAGACAGAGCGATTAATGCACACACTCAGGCCAGGTGATAAGTGCTTGGCTCCTAATAAGGAAGGGTAAGGGGGTGAAGGCAGGGCCTCTCAGAGGGGATGCTTTTGAGAAGATGTGGAATAGAGTGAGGGGCAAACCATGCAGACCCCTGGGCAAAAACCATGGTCTGGGTCCTAGAGTTCCCCAAACAGCAAGGTGGCCGGTGTCCCTCGTGCCCACTGGGCAAGAGGGGAAGGGAGTGGGTCCGATGAGTCCTGTCAACAGCCCTTTACTGAGACGGAAATCCTGGGATCCATTACACATACACCCCAGGAATATCACATGTCCTCTGTGCAACTTTGAAAACAGGCACCCAGATACTGAAGGAAACTTCCTGAAAAAAACCCGGTAATGTACAAGGAACTGGCAACCCTGGAAGGACTATGGGGGAGAAGGGAACTAGACAGCCCAGGGCTGGAGCGATGGGGACATTTCACTATCAGTCCTATCATAGTTTTTGATTTTGAGCTACAATCTATTACCCAATCAATAAAATTATTAAATGACAACTTAATAAAGCAAAATATGGTGTATGCATTTATAATAAAGTTCTACTATGCATTCCTGAGATTTTTAAATTCATAGTAAGGGTTTCTCTTAATCTCAGTTCAGAAATTTCCTTTGTCTTCTCTGCTGTCGTCCTTAAAATTGACCTCCTTAGAACGACTGATGATTCTTCGTTACCAGAATGAAAACCCACTCCTTTGTCCTGCTGATGAAGACACCTGCAGCTAAGACGGATTCTCATGAGTAATGATAATATACAGCAGCACCCGTACAGCGTTCACTCCGCACAGGCACGGGCCTTCACAGGTACTAATCACCTAATCCCAGGATTCTCATGAGTAATGATAATATACAGCAGCACCCGTACAGCGTTCACTCCGCACAGGCACAGGCCTTCACAGGTACTAATCACCTAATCCCAAGCTGAGAGTGTGCTCCTAGTGTCATATTTAAGGAAACACTTCTGAGTATACATGTACATGC
>NW_007759382.1:0-379 GCF_000696425.1 Galeopterus variegatus | reverse complement strand
GGATCGCTGCCCGGCGCCCGCGCCTCCCTTCCCGACGCCGACGACGCGCTCCATCCCGGGAAATTGCTGAGACAGACCTGCGGCCGAGCCCACGCCCGCCAGCTCTCTCTCCAGAAAACAGGTTTGGTGATCGAAAACCAAAAAAATCCCAAACTTGGAAAAATGCAGAAAATAAACCAGCATTCTTTTTGAATCCCAAACTTGAAAAATGGCCAAATTGCATGAGGTGGGGGTCCCTCCCAGCATTGCTAAAAAGCCTGCCTCGTAAAAGCAGGACCTCTGTTCCCTAAAGAGCCCCCTAAGCTAACCTTCGGGGGGATGCAACCCTGTCGTCACGGTGTAGGGGATTAACAGAGGACAAGTGACAAAGGCCTGAGCA
>NW_007759381.1:5744-6589 GCF_000696425.1 Galeopterus variegatus | reverse complement strand
GCCGCGGGTTCGGATCCTATATAGGGATGGCCGGTGTGCTCACTGGCTGAGCGCGGTGTAGCTGGTCTCAAAAAGGACAGGGAAAAAAAAAAAAAAAAGCAATGACAGCCAAGCTGGGGCCACTAGAGATCAGAGGAAGGGGAGGAGAGACCTACGGAGTGCATGAAGGTGGGAGAAGCCACGATGAGAGAAAGAAAGGACCGCTCCAACTGTTCGGAGTCTGGCCCGCTTCCAGGCTGGAGCTGCTGAGTGCACAGAGCAGGAGCCGGCAGAAGCCACAGCTGTGCCCTTCAGATGAAGTAGCTTGGAGGTGGCAGGGGAGAAGAGGGTCTTGGTGGCCCCCAGGCCAGCAAGACCACTAATAGGGCTCCTGTGGACACACATAGGACTGAGGAGCCACAACAACTGAAAAAAAGGAGCCACTCAGATGCCGGTGAATCATTTCAAGGGACCAGAGCATGACCTGTCCCATGGGAAGTGTCTGCAGCACGGGCCGTGGGGGAGACGGGCCCACGGGAAAACACTGGGGCACAGCAAGGACAGCTGATCTGCCCCCCAATCAGCACAGGACCACTCAGTGGAGACTGGTCAGGAAGACAGAATCACAAGGGGTGCACTTTGATGAAAAGACTTAGGCCCAGACCAGAGTTTCTACACAACCCAGGTCCGCTGGATCTCTCAAGAGCTGGAAGTTCCTAAAAAGTCAATCATTAAACCCTGAGCTGCACAAAAAGCCTTCCCTAGAGAATCAGCAGCAAAACAGCAATTTGGCCCAACCACAGGGCTCAAGTGCTGGTCCCCACAGGAAGTTCCCCCATTTTAGTAGTAAGCAAAGGACAACAAAT